>NC_048304.1:126050923-126068118 GCF_013100865.1 Trachemys scripta elegans | reverse complement strand
TTACTTGCATCTGAAGAAGTGAGGTTCTTACCCACGAAAGCTTATGCTCCCAATACTTCTGTTAGTCTCAAAGGTGCCACAGGACCCTCTGTTGCCTGTTACCTCTGTCAGTTAAAATGGCATTTCTGGTTGTTATAACTTCTGCCACAAGAGTGGGAGAGATGCAGGCACTAATGGCTGACGCGCTGTACATGATGTCCCACCTGGACAAAGTATTCATGAGAACACACTCTGAATTTCTCCCCAAGGTAGTGACAGAATTCCATTTGAAGCAACAAATACATCTACTCATATTCTTCCCGAAACCTCATGCACCCAAATCCGAGGCAACGTTGCATACATTAGAAGAGCCTTGGACTACTACTTAAACAGAGCAAAACTCTTTAGAACATCACCAAGGCTTCTGTCTCTGATGCGGAAAGGATGAAAGGTTTTGCTGTTTCATCGTAGAAATTATCGAACTGGATTCTGATGTCATTAAACCTACTGTGAGGTGGCCAAAGTAGATCCACCATCTGCGATCAGAGCTCACTCCACTAGAGCACAAACTGCAGCTGCCGCAGCACTGTGACATTTCCGATATCAGACATTTGTAAAGCAGCCCGCTTGGGCATCAGTTCACATGTCCACGCTGCATTGTGCTCTGACAGAGGCCTCCAGTTCCAACACTGCACTTGGTAAAGCAGTTCTTCATGCATTGTTTACCTAATTACTCCGAACTCCCATCTCCTTAACAAAACCACTGCTTGGGAGGCACCACCAGTGAAATGGGCATATGGACAAACACTCAAAGGAGAATGAGACGTACTTACTATGTACCATTACTGAAGTTCTTCCAGATGTGTCGTCCAGATGCACATTCCACAACCCGCCCAGCCCTTCCATCCCCTCTGTGGCAGACTGACAGTACCCTGATACATCCTCAACAAACTTATTGGAATTGAGATAAGCTTTATTGAATTAGGTTTAATGCCTTTGGGGTCCATTGTATTAAAAATGTAATTGAGTATGTGCTATTGTGGAATTGTATGTAACTCCTCAAGGAGGGAGGGGCGTGTTAACGTAATTCCACTGGTTATCAGCCACTTTCAAGCCACCCCCTGGAAACATTTGCATGTACTAGTTCAAACTGAATTCTCCTGTGGCCAACAAAGAAAGGATTTTGGATAAATAGCCTAGTTTTCAACAGCGTCAGGGCCTTCTTCCTGTTCCAGCAAATGGAGCGAACTTCTGGCCCATAGAGGGTCCCATTCCTTGGGGAAGAATTCGAAGGACTGGGCCTTCTGAGGCACTGGAAGCCTGCATGCTTGTTCCGAGCTGAAGCTGTGGATGAACTTGGGAAGTCCCTCGGGTGGGATGTTGAAGGACTGTTCCTGTCAGAGCCTGTGTTAGGGTTGGTGTGATCTCCGGTAAGCTTATTAGCATGCGTGTAGGCAGGACCGGCTCCAGGGTTTTTGCCGCCCCAAGCGGCGGAAAAAAAAAGTCACAATCACGATCGGCGACACTCCAGCGGCAGCTCCACCGCGCCGCTTTCTTCTTCGGCGGGAATTCGGCGGCAGGCGCTTCCCTCCAAGAGGGACCCGCTGCCAAATTGCCACCGAACAGCCCGACGTGCCGCCCCTTCCCCTTGGCCGCCCCAAGCACCTGCTTGCTGGGCTGGTGCCTGGAGCCGCCCCTGCGTGTAGGTTCTTTTATTGATTTTTAATATGTTTTTTCTGTAGTGCTTTTACCTTAAGAATAAAATAGGCTTGCATAAAGAGAGCTGTGTGGGATCTTTACCTGTGCGCAGTTTCACTGTTACCTGCTTGTTTGCTCTTCAGAGACAGGTAAGGTCATCTTTGCTGGGAACAACACTGTGAAGGCAGGGAACTGTGCAGTCCGGAAATACCCTGGTCAGAAGGGAGTGAGATGCCGGTTTCCACCCAAGAAAGGCAACAGCTGGGGAGCTGGAACCCTGAGAGAGGGTGCTCTTGCTGGATCACTGAAGGGAAATACAGGTGTTGTTGCCCTGACCTGTGACATATATGGAGGCAGCATGTGTGGGACTGTAACCCCCTCTGCCCCAGAATCCTTACCTCGGGGATTCTGCCTTGCGAAGGAACTGAACGCTGGCAGGCATGCTGTGCCCTTGTACATTGTCACTGCGAACAGGAGGGCTGGAGAGTGCGTGCGCACTGTACAGATATTGCTGGCCAGAAAGACTCTGGTCTCTGGCACGAGGTGCATGTGCACCATCCGTGGAATGTGCATATGGACAACACATCTTGAAGAACTCCAGTTACTGTACAGGCTAAGTAATTTTTCATTCAGCCTAGTTTTAAATGTCCCAGCTGACGAGGCTTCCCCACTTTCTCTTTAGAGACAATTCCATGCCCTGATACTTCTCACTGTAAGTGTTCATATATATTCATCTTGAATGTCTCCTAATTAGCTCCGGGTTGTAACACCTCCCCCACCCCATTTGGAGCTCCCTAAATAGGTCCCCCTTGTGTTTATACAAGACTCAAAGATGCACATTCTTAACTTTACTACCCTGAGTAGTTCCATTGCTTTCTAGTTTTTACTCATGTCAGTAAAGGCACTTCCTATGGAACTACTCGGGATAGTACAGTTCAGTGTGTAAGTGTTTGAAGGGTTGGGGCGTAAGATTATTATTGATATAGTGACTGAAAGGAGCGTTAGGCATTTTGTAAACACACACATGCCAAAAGAAAAAAGAAAAGGCCATGCCCCAAACAGCTTACAATAAAAAGGAAGCTTGCAGACAGGTGAGAGGATGTGACATACACTAAATAGTTTATAGGGGGGTTGAGGATAGTTTGGGGGTGTTGGGAAAATGTTTAATGTGTTCTGGAATGACTCTCTCTAGATATACTCCTCCCCTCCCCCTCTCCCTTTCTCAATGGCTGCCTTGAAGATTAAAAACAGCAAGTACAGGGTAAAGGGAAAATAAAAAGAGAAATGTATTTACAAGTCTAACAAAGCCATGGACTAAATATTTACAGGCATAAAGAGTAAAAATGAGCCAGGCTTTCAAAAGTAATTATCATAATATAAGAATGAAACAACACTTTCGCCATGACTGAGGATGGGGCCAGAACTTCAGCTGGTGAAAATTGGATCTTTCCCAAGAAAATTAAAACAACACTAAACGACTGCTCA
Organism: Trachemys scripta elegans; assembly: GCF_013100865.1. NCBI lineage: Eukaryota > Metazoa > Chordata > Testudines > Emydidae > Trachemys > Trachemys scripta. The sequence continues at coordinate 126,064,956 of NC_048304.1, read as the reverse complement.
TTTTCCTGACAAATCTGATGCCAAGAGAGATTCTTACTGTAGTCTCTTTCTTCGGGAGTTTGTCTTCGGCACTCCATCGGAGCGGAGACATGCAGCCTTTGGGCCTCATTTGCTTCTCTCATGCACAAGTTTAAATCAGGAGTAACTGCCAAAGTCTATGGAATTACACCCGTGTAAATTCAGTATCAGCGAGAAGAGCATCGGGTCTTTTGACTGTCTTCTCTGGGGAGGCATCTACATCCGCCAGCTCATCAGGCCCCTCCAGCCATGTGGACTCCAGCCCCAGACTGGCTTTACCAGTTCAGACAGCAAACCTGCCTCTTTTGGTTATGACAATGCCTCTCTGCTCAATGTGCAGTGGCAATCAGAAAAGCTAACAGACTATTAGGAACCATTAGGAAAGGGATAGAGAATAAGACAGAAGATATCGTAATGCCTCTATATAAATCCATGGTATGCTCACTCCTTGAATACTGCGTGCAGATCTGATTGCCCCATCTCAAAAAGATAAATTGAAACTGGAAAAGGTACAGAGAAGGGCAGCAAAAATGATTAGGGGTATGGAACAGCTTCTGTAGCAGGAGAGATTAAAAAAACTGGAACTGTTTTTGCTTGGAAAAGAGATGGCTAAGGGAGGATATGATAGAGGTTTATAAAATCTTGACTGGTGTGGAGAAAGTGAAAAAGGAAGTGTTACTTACCCCTTCACATAACACAAGAACTAGGGGTCACCCAATGAAATTAATAGAAGGAGGTTTAAAACAAACAAAAGGAAGTATTTCTTCACACAACACACCGTCAACCTGTGAATCTCTTTGCCAGGGAATGTTGTGAAAGCCAAAACTAAACAGGGTTCAAAAAAGAACTAGATAAGTTCATGGAGGACAGGTCCATCAATGGCTATTAGCCAGGATGGCAGGAATGCAACGCCATGCTCTGAGTGCTCCTAGCCTCAGTTTGTCAGAAGCTGGGCGTGGCTGACAGGCGATGGATCACTCCATGATTGCCTGTTCTGTTCATTTCCTCTGAAGCACCTGGCACTGGCCACTGCCAGAAGACAGGATACTGGGGTAGATGGACTATTGGTCTGACCCAGTGTGGCCGCTCTTATGTTCATTCAGCCTGCTGAACACTCCTGGCACCAACTTCGTCTTCCCAAGCTTTTTTAATTTAAAAGAAGAGGCTTTTATAATAAACCCCTAATTTTTAAAAATTGAAATTGTTTATTTTTAGATGGAATTTGCTATTTCTGCAGCCCCAGTCTCCACTTTGTGGTTGCAGAGGGAGGTAGGATTGCTGCCTGAGGACATCACCAGCAAAATAGGACAGGCAGCTGAGCAGACAGTCTCCCGGCTGTTAGTCGGTGACAGGTAAGTGAATATTCCCCCGGTTGCTTTCTCCCCCAGTCCTGCAAGCTAGCCTCAAAGCCGAGAGACAGGCTGCTATTTTCTTGTTGTATGCTGCTGCTGGTGGCCTCAGCAGGTGACCGCACTGTGTCCTATAACCGCACTGCAGCCCTGGCCTGCAGTCAACAAGTGGAGACCAGTTCGGAGAAAATTCCACTTCAGAAAAATCCACCTTTCTAAACATGAGCTAGACTGGAGGGCAGGAAAGTGGGACTAAGGCAGAATAGTAAAGGAGGTCAGAGGGAGAAATATTGTTTTCTCTCTGCCCTTTACTGTACATTGTCTTGGTATTTCATTTTAAAACAGGATCGACTTTGGTGGGGGAAGAGAATATGCAGATAGCTGGCTGCCACTCCACCACTTATTTGGACACCGGATACCACCTACAGTTTGTTGATGTCTTTTTGGTAATGAGGGGTAAAAATTTCAAAAGCACCTCTGACTTGGACTCCTAAGTCCCATTTTCAAAAGTGACTTAGACAGTTGGGAGTCAAGTCACTTTTGAAAATGGGACTTAGGTTTCTAAATTGCTTAAGAGCTTTAGAAAAATTTAGCAGAGGTGCCCAGAACTGAACATAGTATTCCAGGTATAGTCAGGCGCGCCACCAGCTTTTTTGCCGCCCTAGGCGGCGGAAGGTCCCGCCCCCGAAATGCCACCCCTGACAGAGGCGGCGGAAGGTCCCGCCCCTGAAATACTGCCGAAGATCCGGCCGCTGCGGTCGCCGCCTCCCAAATGTTAGCGCCCCTAGGTGACCGCCTAGGTTGCCTAATGGGTTGCGCCGGCCCTGGGTACAGTCACACTATAACGAGATAGAGAGGGAACTGTCTCCTGCCTGCCCCATCAACCTATGTCTCCAAGCCACCAAACATTACACTGGCTTGTGCTGTGTTTCTTATTTCTCTGTTATTTGAACTGCTGTACTGCGCCACTCACTGAGGTGTCCAAGCACCTTCTAGAGTCCTTGGTGCCAACTTTCAGCCTTTACAGCTCTTAGGTTCCTTTCTCCCTTGGAATGTTTTGAGTTATTTTTCCTCACATGTATTAGCTGAATTGTTCCATGGCTAATCCCGTTTTTTAAATTTCCTGCTCATATTTAATGGAGTGACAGGTAATTTCCATCTCTAATTGTTTTAAGTACATGTTGCACAATGCTGTGACCTCACCTATTGTAGAAACCAGGCCCTTGTCTTTCAACTGGTGCAGCTGTGGACGCTGCACCCTCCTGCAGCTAGCTCCAGGATTCAGACCAAAGGAAAGAGGGGTCCCCTGCTCCAGAATACTAGAGTAATAGGTTCTTTGAGAAATGCCATGGAAAGTAATCTCCCTGCTACAGGGAAGTTTCGGAAGAGCAAAAGAGCCTCTAAAGATGAGGCAGTGAGAGCGAAAGCTGCCAGCTGGGGAATTGGACCTGTCCTTGTTGTGCTGGCTGCCCTGGTAGAGATAAGTTATGGGCTCTTGTTTCCCAACCCATGGTGGCAATGTTGAGGTGATGGTACTTAGAAAAGCTGTTGTCTGGTCAAGAACATCTCCTTCAAGTTGCTTCTTTTGTTCCCTCTTGGCTTTGGTGAACTATTTGCAGCGTGATCAGGTTCTGCTCAGAGAGATTTCTTTCAGTACACACTGCTGCAATTAATTTGAACTTGGTTTCACTAAGGAACCCAGTGAAATGCTGGTCTGTGTGTGATGTGAGAGATCCTGTATCCTCTGGAGCCACGTCCCCAGCCCTGTTTCCCCTGGACTCCCCCGGCCTGGCTTTTATAGAACTGAGACAAGAAATAAGAAGAGACACATTTTGCAGTATTCTCTGTTTATCTTAAACTAGCCAAATGGCTTCATCAACATGTTTGAAACAGTATCTGAAGCAGAGCCGGGACATGAGAGCAGCTTTATCAAAGGGGAGGCTGCACTGCTCTCCAGACTCCGGTGTGGCCGGAGCCCATGTGCCTCTAACAGTTATTTTATACTGTGCAGCATTCTCTTACATCATCTGCTTTGTGTAAACCTCATCGCCCCACAAACCAAAGCTGTGCCGACTGTTCCTGAGCCGACACGCCCGAAAGGCTGCAGTATCTGAGTTTGCTATTATCTGCCATTTGTTAACAGACCACAGTTGTGGCGCTGGGCAGTGGGCCCACTCGCTGCTCTTGGATTGCCCTGGACTATTGGAGACAAGGGGACATGAGCCTGCTTACCTGACTTGCAGCTAGTGTGTGACTAAGGGCTATGTGCATGAGTGAAGCCAGCAGTTCACTGCGGAGTATTCTCATCCAGAGAGAATAAGATCAAGAATATTACAGCAATGAAAAGAAAAGGCTGCTAGTGCCTGATCCAAAGGCCATTGAAGTCAATGAAATGATTCCCATTGACTTCAGTGGGTTTTGGATCAGGCCCTTGTTTGGCATGAAATGTGCATTGGTGTCTCCATGTTTCACTCTTGTCTGGGCAGGTACGATTCATGGCCACTCTGGGGACATTTGCTTTTGGAGCAGTTTATTAAACATCTTCTGACAGTGGGCCAGGGGCTCTGAGGGTGACTGTCATGGCCAGATCATTCACACTAGCTAATATTTAAAGTTTGATTTATAGGAATAATTTCCATGTATTGTTATGTTGAAAGCGTTTGAAGGGAACCCACCAGGGAGTTTGGGCCCAAAAGTGAAGTTCTGTGCATTTGTAAAACTGCAAACGGAATATTAATGGAAATAGGTTTGTGCAGTTTTTAAATGTCAATGAACAGCGTGTGTGTTTTGAATGAGGCTTCCCTGTGTAGAGTGTTTGTTCCAATTAACTCAGCATATGAACCAAAAGTGAAATTTACTAGAAACCAAAGTGAATTTGACTAATCTCTCTTTATTGAACAGGGGGAGTGAACTGCAGAATGAAATTGGAGATGGAACACTCCTTCAATTGCAACCTTCTCTGTAATACAGGTGAGGATCTGGTTTTAAATGTGGCAAATTTAACTCCAGTTTCTCTTAGGAGGAATAACAAATGCTGAATTAGGAGGGTCTTGTGTTCAGATCTGATTAACTGGAGCGGCCCCCTGGCTGAGGGAATGCATTCTGCCAGGCGCTGAGGGGGCGTCCAAAGTGATTTGATTTCCTATTCAGCCGGCCACAAACACAACTCCTTCCATTTATCAGAAAGTAAACACAAAGCGCTGCCTAAACAAACCTGGAGACTAAATGGAAACTATATTGGTGGGCCCAGGGGACAGCAGCCTGGGCTGAACACATGGTTCCCAAACCACCCCTGCCAGAACTAACAGTCCCCCTGCTCCTGATGCCCAGTAATGCAGGGAGTGTGAGGCCCTGCTGTCTGGGGAACTGCTTGAAGAAAAAAACCCAGTTGAAAAGCACAAAGAGGCACCTAGGCCCAGATCCTGCTGGCCCCAATGGGGCTTGCAGTGGGAGCAGAGGTCTTCAGTTGCAAGACCTGATCCTATGAGCCTAATAGGCTCTTGCTAAAGCAAAATTTTAAAAATTCCCTCTGGTCCCGGTGGAGCTTTCTGCCTTTGATTCCCTCGCCTCTCCCTAGCCCCCTCACTTCCTTGCACAGCACCTCATTAAACTAACAATAGCTGCTTGTTTGGGGTTTTAAAAAAGAATCTCATGTGCAAACGGCCCTAGTCTCCCACTGATCTGGATGAAATCCCAGCCTCACTGAGGGCACTAGGCTGCTAGAAACACCTGCAGGCTCACCCAGCTCCGCTCAGGAGCCCTCCGAGGGGTAGATATTTAACTGGCGATGACTCAGCTCCTGGCCCCAGCTCACCTGTTTGCTCTGCAGTGCCCTGGGGAGAGAGGCCAGGTCAGCCCAGCCGCTTCCTGGGGGCTGCACCTTGTTCTACCTGTGGCTGTTTGTTCTCAATGGGTTTTGTTGGGGCTGACCATCCCGGGAGATCTGCCTGTCCATCCATGTGCTTCCTGCGGAATGGTTCTGGGCAGGAGCTGCAAGGGAGGGTCCTTGTGTCGCTGGGAGCAGGGCCAGGGCCCAGCACTGCTGTTTGGCCCCTCTGCCTGGGAACCCTCCCCAAGATGAGCTCTGTGGGTCACACCCTGCCCCGCTGAAGTCAGTGGGAGTCTCTCCCATGTCTAACGGTGCCGGCGCATCTGAAGGTTATTTCCGGAGCGCTGCTGGCGAAGGCAGCAGCCGGCGCTTTGTCTGGGTGCGCTGAGCAGGCCGGGGTCAGGAGGCCGTTGTATTGTTACAGGCAGGGCTGGATTCTCCAGGCCGGCCGGGCTGTCCTCCCTCCCCGGGGCTGAGCGGGATCCCCTCCTGCCCTGGGGCGCGCCGGGCAGGGGGCTCCAGCCGGGCCCTCTGGGTCCCCTCTCCCAGCACGAACGAGGTGGCAACGCGATCCCCGCGGCACAGACCAGTAACGGCGCAAAGAGAGAAGCGGCCCAAGGAGACAGAGGAGGCGCTGGGAGCCCCCGGGGCAGTAAAGCGCCGCTCCGGCTCGGCCCGGCCCTGCCATGTCCCCCGGCGCCAGGGCCCGCGGCTGCGAGGCCGCTGCAGCCCCTGGAGCTGCGCTGTTAAGCTGCCCAGAGCACGGGGAGCGGTGCGGGGCGGTGCGGGCGCCAGGCGGCGATGTGCGGATTGGGGCCCGCCGCGCCCTGCCCTGCCCTGCCTAGCAGAGCCGGGCCGGGTGAAGCGAACTCTCCGCCGCGGGGTCAGGCCCCCGGCCAGGCCGGCCCTTGCCCCATTACGCTCCGCGGCTGCGCTTGGGCAGGGTCCCCTTGGCTGTAGCGCGGGGCCGAGCCGGGCAGCACCTCCGGGCGCTCCGGGGCCACGGGAATCCACGCGGTATTGCGCCCTGATCCCATCCCGGGGTTGCCTTGGGAGCCAGGGCGGCCTGTACAGGGCCCCGGTGCGCCCACTGAGCAGGGATGGGGCCCTGGCGCGGTGGCTCAGCGAGGCGAGCGGCCCAGGGGGACGCGGGTGCCCCGAGGGCAGGGACGGCTCCGCTGGCGACGGGGAGGTGGCCCCTGCGCTCCCCGGCGTAGGGCGCGGCGCTGTCAAAGCACCCAGAGCCGCAGTCCCCGCTCGAGCGGGCTCCAGGGGGAGACCCCCCCTTGCAACGCGGTTCTCGCCCCCCGCCCCGGGAGCCGTTCGTTGTGCGGGGTGGGGCTACAGGCCCCGGATCCGCTCCGCTGAGAAGCCCTCAGCTCTCCCGGCCGGAGATGGGCTCTGGGGTCCGGATCCTGCCCCCACCGACGCCTCGGTGGAGGAGGATCAGTTCCCCCTTTAGCCCCCTGGCTGCGGCCTTTATTTCTGCGGCGCGTGGGTCACCCCAGCTCCCCGGGCTGCAGACGGGCTGCTTCCCTCCCCTGCGGCGCCATGGGCCGTGTGACCGGCCGGGCTGGTGGTGGGTCCGGCCCTTCCCCAGTCCGGCGGCGGGCGCCTCCTTTGCCTACAGCCCGGGCCATGGCCGGAGGAGAAGCGTCCAGCGCGGCGGGGTGAACTTCTGGCCCCGCTGAGGCTAATGGGGTGGTTACCCCAAGGGGGCTTGTGCGGACTGTGACCGGTCCCGCCCCAGGACGGACGGGGCACCCCGGCACAGGCTCGCCTTGCCCAGTCCTGCTCCAGCAGAGATCCCCGGGGATTTATTCCCCTGCTGGGGGGTCTAAGCTTACCAGGCACTGCTCTCACGGCCGTGCCCCGCTCCCTTCCTTGGGCTGGCACCAGCAGCGAGGCAGGCTGCCCACACCCCCTGGAAAGCGCAGGCCAGTGGTAGGGGGAGGGGGTTAAAATCTGCCCTTGCTGGGATCCCCTGGAGTACAGCCCTGGGAACCGCCGGGAGTAACAGCCCCGGGGTATCCCCGGGAGTAACAGCCCCGGGAACCCCCGGGAGTAACAGCACGGGGGGAGTCTCGGGAGTAACAGCCCCGGGACCCCCCTGGAGTAATAGCACCTGGAACCCCCGGGAGTAACAGCACCTGGAACCCCCGGGAGTAACAGTCCCGGGACCCCCCTGGAGTCACAGCCCCGGGGGACCCGGTAAGTCGGTGCAGTGACTTGCAGGCCATACGCAAGGGCCCGGGCTGGAGCAGCCTGGGCGGAGGGAGCCCGGCCTAGCTGCGGTCTGGTGCCTGAGCAGGGCGCTATCCCGCGGGTCTCGCCTGGTCCCTGCTTGGGGGCGGCGGGAGCCGGCCTAGTGCAGACAGTTGTCCCTGGCGCGGGTGTGCCCTGTTCCCTGGAGGAAGGCAGGGCCTGCAGGGCGCTGGGGGGGGGCACCAACCAGCTTTAGCCGGGCAGGGGGCACTTCCCCTGGGGCGGAGCAGTAGCGGTCTCCTCCCAGAGCCTGGGGCGATCCAGGGCCCGGGGGGACAGGACGGCAGTGAAGGACCCGGCTCCCTGCAGCTCCAGGCCTGACCCGTGCCAGGTGGCCCAGGCGGCGCTGTGCTGAGGAGCAGTGACCGGCAGGTGGCGCTGGGGACCCTGCTCTGCACTGGCACTGCAGGCTCGGGCGAGCCCCAGGCGAGCCTCCAGATGGTGAGCCGGGGAATCACGGCCTCGCTGGGGCTGCCCCCGCGCCGGCCCCCGGGTGCCCGGTGAGAGCGGGGGTGTGCCTGGGGCCCGGGTAGGGTCAGTCCCCTGCGCACCAGGGGCAGGCAGGGCTGTATGGAGCCCGCGGGCTCGCCTGGGCTCTCCGGGCAGTGCGGGTTCGGAGGCCTTGTCTGTGCTGCGGGGAGCCAGTGCCCAGGCACCCGCGGGGCTCTGCACCGCCCCCCGGGCTGGGTGGGCCCGTGCCAGGCTGCCCCATGCCGTGGAAGAGCAGGGCGGGGCTGCGGAGCAGTGACCGGCAGCAAGGGCTTAGGCGGCGAGGACCCGTTTCACAGACCAGCGGAGTGTGGGAGCAGCCCCGCGGGGCTCGTCCCCAGCGGGCAGGGAAGGCGGCGGCCCTCCTGGGGCCGGTAGGGCCAGCCCCGGCCTCGCCCCCTTGCTCCTCGCGCTGCGGGAGCTTCCCCCTCCGAGCCGGGGCTGCAGGAGGAGTGCTCGGCGCTGCAGGGGCTGGATGGGTCCCGGTGCTCCCCCGGTCTTGGTGCTGCGCGCAGGGCCCCGGCTGAGTGGAGGGGAGGGGGCGGCCGCCAGTCTGTGTGAGCCTGGGAACCCGGGCATCCTGCCAGACCCCGTCTTCCCCCCGCCTGGGCGCCTCTCCCCCCAGCAGGGGCAGACTCGGACAGCAGCCCCGCAGGAGGCGGGAGTGCGGCCCGGTGCGGCGGGGGGGATGAATCGGACGCCTGTGGGGTTTCCATGCAGCAGGCAGAGCGGTGGATGTACCATCCCTTCCTGCTGCCCTCGGCAGCCAGGCGACCCGTGGGGCAGGAGCAGTTCTCGCATGGGCAGGACGGGGCAGGCCAGTCTGTGTAATGCACTGTCTGACCCCCGGCCTTGGCCTCTAGCCCGCTCAAACCGCAAGTGCTTTGCCCCCCAGACCCCCTGTTCCTGAGGCGGTGAGAAGTGCCCGCAGCTCTCCGGGGCTCTGGGAAGTGCCCAGCTCCCTGCATTTGGCCCCTCTCACGCACCGGTACAAGGAGGCACCTGGCGCTACCAACAAGACCCGGCCTGTTCAAAACGAATAAATCGGTAGTTTGAAGAGTGGCCCTGGGCCCTGCCGGATAACTCTGGGGCCAGGCACCGGGAGAGGCGCAGAAAGTGACCGTACAACAGGGAACCAATGCCCAGCTCTACTGGGCTCAGACAGCTCCTCCCGCCCCACAAAAACCAAACAACCCCACAAATTAGATCACACAACCCGAACAAGGCAAACAAAACCCTCCCCCTACCCAAGCCGATAGTGCTAGCTGCCTGTGGGGATAGGTTTTACCTGGCAATAGCTAGTCAAAGTGTGCGTGTGTAGGTGTGTAGGTGACGGCCACTAACTCCACTGGGGTTTAAGACTACCCCGACCTCCTCTCACCAGGACTGTTGGGAAAATAACACTGTCCCCATGTCAACACACCTTTCTGGCAGTAGAGACTAGCCTCCATGAAGTTTGAGCATTGGCCTGCTAAACCCAGGGTTGTGAGTTCAATTCTTGAGGGGGCCACTTGGGGATCTGGGGCAAAATCAGTACTTGGTCCTGCTAGTGAAGGCGGGGGCTGGACTCGATGACCTTTCGGGATCCCTTCCAGTTCTAGGAGATAGGCATCTCTCCTTGTTTATTTATTTAGGCCTTGTCCAGACAACAGAGTTAATTCTATTAGTCTCAGCTCCGGTTAGCCAACATAGTAACACACAGTAAATCCCAATGAGGCCAGTTCGTAGTTTTCTCACATATTAGTAGGTTGTTGAGCTAAAGACTGGAGGGAGCCCCAGGTAACAGGTTGGATGGCGTCTACACTCTGTATTCACCCATGTGCTTCTAGGGTTTACTCAGCCTCTCTGCTGTGGGTATGGGTTAGTCTAAACCCATAGCTAGCTAGATCTGCCACCGGACATGTGAGAAACCAGCCAACCATTGGTGGCAGGAAGGCTCCAGGGAGACGCTGGCCCTTACTTTATAGATGGATAGCTATTTTATACAGAAAATAGCTCTGTCTATACACATTGTGTCTATTTGCGTGTCCCCCCCTTTCTCCTCTGACCTCTTTAGACTGTGAACGGGGCACAGATCTTTCTTACTGTCTGTCTCAGTGCTCAGCACAACCAGGGCGGATTTTTCTTCATTGAAGAGTGAACATTTCTCAGAAGCAGGGATTGCAGGACTGGGGCATATTTCCCAAACATGAGGCTGCCAGAAGCAAATCAAAAGGGTCCTTCAGAATATGGGAGATGCTGGGCCAGGCAACCTCCCCTGCGTTGGGGACTGGGGTGTTTCAGCCGGCCTATTTTTCATCTCCCGCCTTTCTTTGCTAAATTTGCCATGCGGTAACTTCTTCATCACTTGGGGTCTTCTCACCCTCCCTGCCACTGGGCAAGTCTCCCTAAAACCTACAGTATCTTCTAGCTTACCCGTGAATGATTGGGCTTCATGCAGGAAGCAGTGGGTGAAATTCTTTGGCCTGTGTTATGCAGGAGGACAGACTAGATGATCTCAGGGGTTAGAATCTATGAATCTGAGAATCCCAGCGAGTTCATCATTCCAAATGAATCACGAGATTCATTCAGCCTTGTTTCCAGCCCTGGAGACCCCCGGCCGTTTATTCATCAGTTGAAATTATTCATTTTCGCTGTGTGTGTTTGACCCCCTTATTATACTCATTATTTATGAATTGCCTGGTGTTGATTTGTTGTGATCGATCGGATAGTATTTGTTTCTGTTCCTTGTGCCTGCATTTCTGGCATGGATACTTGTGTGCCTGCAAAGAGACATGTGGTGGGTGGGCTGCTAGAATGCAGATACTAGTACCAGGGCACAAGACTTTTGACCTGCACTTTCCACAAATACTTGTGCCAGTAAAGTTCCGTGGCTCGGACTGACTGCACAAGGCAGTAAGGATGGCGGAAGCCAATTCCTGTACAAGCTGGGAGGGAAGAGTGGCGGAAAAGCGAGCGCAGGACTCACCCAGTCCGGAGAGAGCAATGCGACCATCCGCGCACATCACACCGAGTCCCCGGCCCAAAGAGCCTGCAAATGCAGTCAGGCCGCGTGTGCAAGTCTTGTAGCGCTCGTGCAGCCCTGCGTGGGGTGAGGGGCCACTGCCCTGGGTCTCCCTGAGCGACCATTTTACCCCAAGTTCTTGTCCATCAAATGCAAATGAAACAACGACACCTCGAACTCGCCACGGTCACATTTGGCCTCGTGACGAGACTCCTGAGCTGAGAGGGTTAAACCAGGAGACTTCCCTTACCTTGAAAAAGTTAAAAATGTCCGCAGTCTACATCTCTTAAAGGGGCGGTGCCGGTTAACAAGGCGTCTTGGCACCGGCTGCTGGAAAGGCTGGTCAGGGGCGTGAGTTCCCCTCCACCAGCACCAAAACATTGCAAAAAAAGGCAGCGAGCCCCACACTTTAGATAAGGACAATTAGCCACCAGCGAGCCCCTGCCGAAAGAGGGGTGTCATTAGCGGGGTCCCGCAGCTCAGCATGCCCCATCCCAGCTCCTGCCCCCCGGGGGTCCTCGCCCTCCTGGCCCCTTGGCTGGCTCTGATGGCGCACCTCTCCCTTTCCTCCCAAGCCGGGGACAGGAGAGCGGTCCCCGCAGAGAAACCTCCAGGAGTGAAGGGACGGACTCTCATTCTTCTGGATGTGAACACCAAGAGCCCTGTCAGGATAACCAGTGAGAACTTCCTCTCCTTGCAGCTGGACCCGTCCATCATCCATGATGGCTGGCTCGATTTCTTAAGGTAAGGCGGGAGCTCCGCGTGCACCCCTCTCCGCCCCGCTCCCCACTCGCAGCCCCCAGAGAGGCCAGGCGAATGGTCCAGAGCCCTGGGCCGGCTCCGCGCTGCGGCCGGCGCTTGTTGTGACGGAGCATTGAGTGTTTCCCATTAAGATGCACATGTTTGCAATGGAGAAGGCATTTCAGAAACTTATCAGTTATGACTGAAAAAATGTCGGGCTTCCCTCTCCCCAGCAATTAGCCTCCGCCAAAAGCAGCAGGCGGTGCCGAGCCAGCACAGGGAGCCGAGCGGGGACGCCCCCCCGAACCGCTCCTGGTTCCTGCCGGGCGGGGAGCCGGGTTCGGGTTCGGGCTGCGGGGCCGGCTCGCTCGCCCGTCGGCTGCTCGGCTAGTTGCGAGCAGGCAGCTCCTGGTACCGAGGGCAAAACCCTGCCTCCGAGGTAAGTAGCCGTGCTTCGCCCGGACAATGTGGCATTGCAGCGGCCTGGAGGAGGCAGCCCCGCCCGGGGAGCGCCCCCTCCCTTCCCGGGGGCAGTCGGGCCGGAGGTCTGCAGGGGAGCGGGGTGTCTCTGGCGGGACCCGCTTCCAGCGCGCCGAGGCTCGGCTCAGTTACATTTCCCGGTTACGCGGAGGATTAGCAACGCAAACACACGGCGGGGCACGCTCCGGGAAAGCAGGATTGGACGCTGGGCTCCGGCGCGCAGCCCTTGGAACAGAAGCTCGCCTGCTCTTTGCTCCGCGGAGGGCCCGGGCAGCGTCCCAGGGACTGGCAGCGGCGGCGAGGCGAAGCGCGGAGACAAGGTTCGGTTGGAAACCACCAAGCCGGGCCCAGGGCAGGGTCCGCGGGCCGGGCAGCTGCGCCGCGCGGGGCGCGCACTCACCGAGCGATGGGACCGCCTGTGCGCTAGCGAAGCTGCGGCGCCCCCGGGAACGGGCAGCCGCAATGGTGCAGGCTCGCTAGGGTCGGGCCCGCCGGGGTCCTGGGGCGGGACCAGTTGGCCATTTCCCGGGAAAGCGGGTGGGTGCCCCCATCTTTGCCGAGGCGGGCTCCGGTTGCCGGGCTAAGGCGACCAGGGCCGGGCGCAGTGGGAGAGAAGTAGCGGCTCTCCCCGCCGCTCCGCTCCGCTCCGGGGCTGGTTGCCGGCCCGAGCGGGCTCCCCAGGTGGGTTTGCAGCCGCGCCGGGGCCGCTGGAAGGTCTTTAAAAGCCCGAATGAGACGCGAGCGCCTCGCCCGGGCTCGGCTGCGGTGTCCCGGCGGGAGTTCTCTCCCATCGGGGGTCCCCGGGCCTGCGCGGGCTTCTGGGGGAGACGAGCAGCCCGAGATCCTGGCCAGGAATGCCTCGGGCCCGATCCTGCCCGGCCCCCGAGTTATCCCGGGGCAGCCCCAGGCTTCAGCGGGGGCTGCGGCCAGCGCTGGGCAGGGACCGGCTCGGCCTTGCATCCTGCGGAAGAGGAAACGGGGCTGCTGGGACCCTCCAAGATCCGGGACCCCCGGGGTGGGCTGCTCCGCAGGAGGTGTTTGGGTCCGGGGCGCCCCGGGCCAGCCCCCCCCGGTGCTCCCCCCTCAGTGCCTCGCTCTCTCCTTCCCAGCTCCAGGCGCCTGGTGACCCTGGCCCGGGGCCTGGCTCCCGCCTTTCTGCGCTTCGCGGGGAAGAGGACCGATTTCCTGCAGTTCCAGAACCTGAAGAACCCGGCCAAGAGCCGCGGGGGGCCCGGCCCGGACTATTACCTCAAGAACTACGAGGACGGTGAGCCGGGGAGGGCGCGGCGGGTCCCTGCGGACAGCTGGGTCGGTGCGCGCCAGAGGCACCGGCTGTGAGACGCGCTGCGGGGTGTGCGCCGGACCCCCGGCTTCTGGGCAGCGGGACGCGAGGCAGGACGCGGGGTGTCGGTGTGGGGCGGCGGGAGGGCAGCTGGGGCACAGGCCCGTGTGTTTGGCAGGCGGCTCTGCGGGGGGCGAGTCGCTGCAGATCTCCAGGCCCTGGACCGCAGGGCGGCCAGCGGCCCCCGGGACCGGGAGGGGTCAAAGCCTGGCTCCCGCTGGAACGGTGAGCTGCGTTTGCCGCCGACTCCCGGGTGAGTGCGGGAGGGGCCGGTGCGGGGTGCTACGGGCCCGGCAGGAGAACAGACCTTTGCCCTTGGCTTTGGTCGGTGCTTTGATTCTCCTTATTTCTGCTGTGTTGGGGTCGGAGGGAGGCCAGGTGTGTGTGCGGTTCTGGGGGTGTGTGAGGGGATAGCGGTGGTGGGTGCGGGGAGGCCAGGGGTGTGTGGTTCTCGGTGTGTGTAGTTGTGGTGGGAGGGGGGCTGGGGTGTGTGGTTCTCGGGGTGTGTAGTTGTGG
>NC_048304.1:125996505-126050865 GCF_013100865.1 Trachemys scripta elegans | reverse complement strand
GGGGGGGGGGGGGGGGGGGGGGGTGGGGTTCTTGGGGTGTGTGGTTGTGGTGGTGCGGGGAGGCCTGGGGTGTGCGGTTCTCGGGGTGTGTAGTTGTGGTGAGGGGGGCAGGGGTGTGTGGTCCTCGGGGTGTGTAGTTGTGGTGAGGGGGGCAGGGGTGTGTGGTTCTCGGGGTGTGTAGTTGTGGTGAGGGGGGCAGGGGTGTGTGGTTCTCGGGGTGTGTAGTTGTGGGGGGGGCTGGGGTGTGTGGTTGTGGTGCGGGGAGGCCTGGGGTGTGCAGTTGTGGTGGTGGGGGCTGGGGTGTGTGGTTGTGGTGGTGCGGGGAGGCCTGGGGTGTGCGGTTCTCGGGGTGTGTAGTTGTGGTGAGGGGGGCAGGGGTGTGTGGTTCTCGGGGTGTGTAGTTGTGGGGGGGGGGCTGGGGTGTGTGGTTGTGGTAGTGCGGCAGGCAGGGGTGTGCGGTTCGGGGCTGTGTGTAGGGGGTGGCGGGCTCGGACGATACTTTCTGGATCCCGGGTAAAACCCGCTTTCTGGTAGGCGCCTGTTTACACCCCCCGCCCCCCAGTAACGCTCCCAGACACTCGCCCTTCGGCCGGGCCTGTTCGGCCTCGGTCCCCTTGGCGTGTGAAAGCAGCGCGCTGCCCCGGCTGCCCTCCGGGCTGGGAGAGTCACGCCGCCCCGGCAGCCCGTGTGCTCCTCTCGGGGCCCCGAGCCCGGAGGTTCAGTGCCCAGGCGTCCCCGTGCGGCCTGGCGCCCATCGGGGTGGTGTCGGGGCGCAGCGTTCAAGTTGTCCGGGACCGGAGGCAGCGGCGCCCGCCCGGCCCCGCCGAAGCTGCTGGCGCTGGGGTGTCGGGGCTCGGCAGACGCAGCCGAAAGAGCCCCGGGCAGGGCAGGAGCGTCCGGCTGTGCCCGCGGGAGTTCATCCGGCGGCTCCGGTCGCTTGGCTCTGTTCCTGCTGATTCCCCGTGGAGCGGCCGGAGGATGCGGTTCCCTCCCCCCGCAGACCGGAGCCCAGAGAGGCAGATTCAGCCCTGAGCATCCGTCCCCGCGCCGGTCTGCAGCCCGGACACTGCCCTCGCCAGTCTCCGGTTCCCCGCACCCCGGGGGGCTGTTCCCGGCACTGGGGGGCGGTTCGGGCGCTGGTTCCGTCGGGCTCACACCCATCCAGCGGTCTCTCGACGCCGCGACTCTTAGCCTCTGCTCCTCCTCACCGCCACCAAACTACACCCGCGTCGGGCTCCCGCGGTGCTACCCCGGCTGCGGGCAGCCGCCGCCCCTGGCCCCCGGCCCCGCGATGCCTTCCCGGCTCCCCTGGCCGGGCCGGGCCGGGGTCGCTCTGCACGCAGCGAGGGCGAATCTCATGCTCTGGTTTTAGAGAGCGGGTCAAAACCGTCATGAGCAACGGGGCAAATCTCTCCGTCCTGGTCTCTTCGCCGTGTCCTGCCTGTAGCTTGCCAGCCATGGAGCCGGTTGCAAAAAATCAGTTTTTTTTTTTTTTTTTTTTTTTTGCCAAAGAAAGCAGAAAAAAAAAATCCAGTTCGATTTTCTGCTAAGTCTCCCGGCCTCCATTTTTCACCCGGCTCTGCCGTTTCCTTCCCACATTTCTAACATTTCTGGCCTCTTCGCCTTATTTCTCTCCCCGCGCTGGCGTTCACACGCCTCCCAATTTCACATCCTCTGCCAGCGAAATGAGTGTGCTGTTTACTCCACTTCCAGATAATTAATGAAAATGTTAAATGAGACCAGACTCAACACTGCTAGGCACCTTCGCCAGCCCCATCCCTTGCTGTTTATTATTTCCTTTTGTTTAGCGCTGCGTTTTTCAGTCCGCTTGAGAGTCCCAACCTATTTGAATTTAATTCTGTTTACCGAGATGGTTCTAAGCCATTGGACCAGATTTCTCGCTGGTTTATCTCAATTGTTCCTAGCAGTTATGCCAGAGAAGGATTTAGTGCTGTACTACAATTAAGGTATTAATTAAGCGTTACTACAATTAAGGTATTACATTTATTACATTGACTTCATTCCTTTTATCTACTTTGTAATACAGCACTAAAAACAGTCACATTCGTCTGGCATGATTTGTTTTCTATAAAGGCAGGCTGCTTACTGACCTTGGTTCACTTATTCTTCAGATTTTTACATATTTCCCTCACCCCACCCCCACTACATTTTCCATTCTTTAACTGGTGTGAAGCTAGCACTGAGAGGTAATTGTAGGGTTACTTTTGTTTCCTTTTTTAAAAGGTCGGATGTTTGTCTTTTTCTCTCTTCCCCCAACCCTTTGGTTCCTCCCCAATTGTATGTGACTTTTATAAATAATCATCAGTGTTTTGGGATGTTAGCCAATTCCACGTGTTGCCTGTATGTCGCCTAGGTTCAAATCTTACCTGCTTTTGGGCCAGATCTTGCAGCCCTTCCTCATGTGAGAAACCCTATTAATGCCAATGAAATCACTCACTCTAGCAAGGGTGTGTGTGTTCCACTCTATGCATCCGAAGAAGTGGGCAGTAGCCCACGAAAGCTTATGCTGAAATAAATTTGTTAGTCTCTAAGGTGCCACAAGTACTCCTGTTCTTCTAGCAAGAGTGGCCAGATAAAGTTTTATTAATAATAGTTGTTTTTAAAGGGTTTTAAAATTTTTCAATTGTCCACATTTATTTATTTTTCCTCATTAAAAACAGATAATAAAAAGCATTTCAGTACCTTAAAATTTAAAATAAAAATAAAAATGACAAATTGCAGCACTTTGCTTTTGTATTAGTGGTTCTGGCTTTTTCTTTAGAATTTTTTTCTCCCTTGAAATATTTGTATAAGCATTTTTCCTTCCCTTTGGACAGCATTAATTCAGGCAAAGAAACTTCAGGAAACTGTAGTGGCAAAGCTCTATCCTGCTTTATTTAATTAAGAAAGCGGAATATAACGACTACAAATAGGAAAAAAAAGTAACAATATTTTTGTCATTTTTTTAAAATATCCCTTTTCTAGCTGTGACTTAAAAGAGCCAGGAGCTGAAGATTTAGGAAGCCAATTAATGTAGAAAGACGGATCCCAGTGGTAGATCAGTAGCAAAGACAATAATTTGCAGAGCGCTAGTCAAACAGTGAAGCACTGAATGGAAAAAGCAGACATATTTGCCAGTTTTTTCCCTCTCTCTCTCTATGCCTGATCTGATTTGCACTCAGATCAACAGGCTTGTATTCTGCTCCATACAGGCAGGTGGGTCATTCTGGGTATTTCTTTTATCTCGGTGTTTCACTAGATAAACCAGTCCTGATCTTGTGCTACCCTAACAAATCTCAAGGGAAGAGTTTGTCTTAATCTCAGTCCGTGGAGGTGCAGATTGTAGAAAAAATGCTGGCCCAGCCAGCTGTAGTCAAACATCTCTGGGAGAAACGAACTGTACGGCATAAACTGTGGATGGTTCATACAAAACATTTGTAGAAATAAATGTTGCAGTTTCAGCCCAAAGGTCAATATTTCAACAACTTGCGGCAGAGAACTTCCACTTATTAAATGTCTTCACTAGGGGTTTTCATGACGGAATGACTGAAGGCTTTTGTTTCTTCAGTTTTCCTCATGGCAATAAAGTTGAAATGTAGCAGCCTTTCAAAATGAAGTTTCTCATAGAAGTTGTAACCACAGGTCTTAACTTTTCATCACTTAAATGTGGAACAGAACCATTGCAAATGTGGGTGAGGGAAGGAGGGGACACATGTGGTGTCTATCAGAGATCAGTGTAAATCAGAAAGGTGTGCTAAGGGGGATTTCCTGCCTAGAAGCAAAACTTTCTTATTTGTTCCTAAGATCTCTGTGTGGAAACTTCATGACCAGAAGCTAGTAACTGTCATTGTATTAGAGAGGATCTTTTTGTGTGGAGGTTGCGCTGAGAGCTTCACTAGAGGAATCCAGTTCTCTGAAATGAAATCCTGCTGCCTCTGCCAAGCTCTACCCCACCTCACCGAGTCCTAGTAGCCATGTTATCTTTCCACAGCATCACTATGCCACTCTTATCAAGAATGCAGGAACTATTTGCATTGTAGTAGCACCTAGAGGCTGCCCTCCGAATCAGGGCCCCATTGTGCTAGGCACTGAACAAACACATAAGAAGAGATGTCCTGTACCCTGAGGAGCTAAATAAACAACATAGACAAAAGGTATAAGTCTGGGAGGCAGCCCGTGATCAGAGCAATCAGAGAGCGTGCTGGCAAGTGTCATGTTAGTTACCTCTTTTTTTCTAAGTTATCTGTGTTTGTCCATTTTTCTCTGTATGTGCTTTTGTGTGTTTTAAAATCTATTATTGGCCTGGGGTGGGGTGACGTGAAAAGGTTGGAGAGGATGAGTTAATAGGAACAAGGTATTAGGAAAGAGGGACTTGTGATGCTACAGCTGTTAAGGCCATGTCAGCCTCTTTGCCTTAAGCCCCTTGTGACAGCGATGTCCCAAGAGAAGAGCCAGGACCTGCCCCGGGGACTCAGCTAGGCTGAGGCTGCCTGGCGTTCTTGGTATTGTGGTGAGTGCTGGCTCAGCTGCTGCGCTTCCCTTTCTTTTGCAGAGGGGACACGTGGCCATGCCTGGAACATATCAAACAGCGTTTCAGTTAAATGCCTAGAAGGTCATTTCAGGGCTTGGGGTTCTTGGATCCGGGCTGAATCCAAGAGGAGTGGGGAGAGTTCCTCCCACAGGGGGTCTGAGTGTAAGTGGGACAAGATGTTTATGAGGGTTTTTGCCCCTGGACATAGGGTTAAATTCATGTGGCATTAATTTAGATGGAGAGCTCCTAGAGGCAGGGACTGTCTTTCTGCATGGGGTTTGTACAGCACCTAGCACCATGGTGCCCCCATCCTGCTTGGGGCTCTAGGCACTACCCTAATAGAAGGGATAAATATTCCCTCCATTGGGTGGGTCATTTTCCCCCAGGGATCTAGGAGTGTCTCTGTGTCTGTCCTGTGTTTTATCACACTCACAGGTGTTCTAGTATCAGAGGGGTAGTCGTGTTAGTCTGAATCTGTAAAAAGCAACAGAGGGTCCTGTGGCACCTTTGAGACTAACAGAAGTATTGGGAGCATAAGCTTTCATGGGTGAGAACCTCACTTCTTCAGTGCATCTTACCCACGAAAGCTTATGCTCCCAATACTTCTGTTACTCTTAAAGGTGCCACAGGACCCTCTGTTGCTTTTTACAGGTGTTCTAGGCATTTCACAGAGAACTAGATAGGATCCTGCCCCAAGCAGCCTGCAATGCAAGGGAGGAAATAACATTCCAGAGGTGGGGGAGTGGTGCCTTCAGCATGTCTGGGCTTTGGGTTCAGAGCTTCGTGTTTTGTTTTAATTAAGGGCAGACACGCTCCTGTTTGTAGCCAGCACGGAAGGAGAGTTCTTAGCAGTAACTTGAAGGAGTTGAGGGTGGAGACTTCACAGGTAGATTTTGGTGGTTGTTCCTGGTAGCCAGGGCAGCAAGGCAGGTGAAAAGGTAGCCAGGGAGGGGACTAGATTAATGCAGGGGCTTTAGGGGTTGCAGCCGAGGGCCTTGGATTTTGAGAGCCCCCACCCCAAACATGTATAGTTTGTTGCATGGCTCTTCAATTGGCTTGGGGGGGCTGGGCCAGCTGCTCTGCCATGCCACCTGAGAGAAGCAGCCAATCACAGCTGCCCAGGAAGCAGGGAGCTCTGTCTGTTCTCACAGGAAGGGAGGGGCTGGGGGAGAAGAAAGAGCTCTGCAGCTCCCCCTCTCCGTAACACCCCACCTGGGAAGGAGGAGGGAGTGAAGAGCCCCAGGAGCTGCCCCCCGACCTGGAAGGGTCTGGGGGAGCCCTGCTGCAGTTGCTCCCCCCCCCCCCAGCCTGGGAGGATGGGTGGTGAAGGAACCCAGCGGGAGTGGAGGTCAGCCGGGGGGCACAGCTGATGGGGGGGATAGGGATTGGGCAGATGTGGGGGGCTGAGGGGGCAGAACTGATGGGGGCTGGGCAGATGGTCTCCATTTGCCTTCTGTTTACCATCATGCCATTTATTTAATTTAAGAATTTTTTCCATTTACATTTAAACCCCTTGGGGCTAGATGGTGTTGATACATTTCCACTTATAGTGCTACACTTTTAATCAGGCACTTAATCCGAAGTTTATGCAACATAAGGGGATCAGTAATTGATGGGCTTTCATGAGTTAGTTTGAATGCTCATTGCACAGTACTTTTCTGGAAAAAAAAAAAAAGACAGAGTGAGCGATTGTCAAAATTTCAGGCATTAAGAAAGAGAAATGAGATGTCCATTTCTTTGAGTTTAACTTCTAACTTTAATTTCAAATTTTTAAGACTTAATATTAATAATGTACTGTTTTAATAGCATTTCGGTGTATTTGTATTATTATTTATTTGCAAGATTTCATTGGAATATTGTCTATCAGCACACTTAACCTTTGATTTTTAAGATTCAGAAATATGGTCTGGCACACCACACTTGCAAGTTTGCCACCCCAGGCTGCTGGAGAGAACAAACAGCCTCAGAACCCTTTGGCCCTAGAGAGAGCCCTTTGGCCCACCAGAAAATGTAATTGAATACCACTGCTGTAGGTAATTAAAGCCATAGCGTTACTGTTTTTATTACTACCAGTTATGTGCTGAAATTAAAAATAGTTTTGTTTGTTTTAACTGCCATTCAGTTTTAGAGTTGGTGCATCACATTTAAAAACCGAACTGTAATAACCAAGGTAATTTTAACAGCATAGTGTTTGACATCAGCATGGGTGGTAGTAAAACAGTAAAAAGAAGGATCTGAATAGGCACAGAGGTCTCTCCAGAACTATAATAGCCCTGTCCCTCATCAAACTTAATTTGGGCCCAGTGGAACCGGCCCAGTCCTTGTTGGAGTAGTGTGGGGCTTAGGCAGGAGAAGCAGGGTGTTCAGATCAGGTACTGTAGTCCTCGGTCCTTGTATGTTTCTTTTCTCTCTTGCCTGGAAAGTGGTCACCTGAGGGACTTGCTTCTAGACTCCCCTGCCCCCCTACTGTGTGGTTAGGGACAAGCAGACTGAACAGACCGGCTTGGCCACTCCAGCCAGTAAGGAGTGGATTACTAAATGGAGTCCCTGCAGGATTATGTATGGGAAGCTGTCACAGATCCAGCTCTACCCCCAGCTTTGGAACAGACTCTTGGAGGAACTTCAGCATTCTGGCCGCAAGGGGTCTCGCTCTTTCTTCGGGCAGGCCACGCAGCCTCATCGCTTCCTGAGACTCTACTTCTGGGCCTTCAGCACTCCTGGCTCACACCGTGAGCTCCGTTCAGCGAGTCCCGCAGAGACCTGTACGTTCTTCAGCAACTAATAATGCACCTCACCCAGCCTTTACTGGACCACTCAAGCAGCATCTTCAGAACGGTTGGGTTTATTGGCCAGCTGGAAGACAGCATAGGAAGTCCCTTTGGGAGCTGAAGGTTACAGCATAATCTATTCTGGTTAGCCCAGAGCCCAGCCAAGCTGGAGTGAACTCTCTCTCTGACTTCGTTCCCTAATCAGGTCCCAGGTGAGAGAGCTCCCAGGCTTCTTCCAGAGCTCACACTTATCCCCTCACACCTTCCAGTCTTTGTTTTTGAGCTAGAGTCTGCTCAACTTCCTACTGCGAGTGTCAATCCATGAATCACTTGCCTTGGAGCCTGCATTGTCTCTGGGGGACCCCTTGCTGATCTGAACCAGTACCTTAATCACTGTTCATTCCACCTAGACAGGGAGGGTGATGCACAGACATATGCCTCTTAGCCTACGTCTACATAACCACACATTGCTCATTGGTGTGAATATCTCCCCCCCCCCCTGAGCGACATAAGTTACACCGGCATAAGCGCGAGTGTGCACAGCACTATGGCGGCAGGAGAGCTTCGCCTGCCCACATTGCTTCTGCTGCTTGCGGAGGTGGTTTTATTATGCCAGCTCTCGCCTGTCTTCACTGCAGCAGTGCCGCTGCAGTGCTGTACGTGTAGACATGGCTTTAGCCTGCCCTGAGAGCAAACTAATTTATTTTCCTCCCATTGGCTAGCAATGCAAAATGTAGGGGGAAACTGAGGCACACAAGCATTGAAATATTACGGAACATTCCCACTTTGTCACAGAACCATCACTGCTCAGGGTTCGGTCTTCGCAGCATTGCAGCTGAACAATACATTGTGGTTCTGGTTTCTTCTCCAGGCACCTGCGGTGCACATTCACTTTCCTTTCAGCATGTCCCTGCGTCGGTCTCTGCTGCTGCCGTTGTGACTCAACATTGGACTTTTCCTCTTAGGAATCCAGGAACAGTCACCTCTACCCCCAGCTAACTGTGAGGGGAGCGCTTCCCCTGTGGGCTTCCTGGCTGCACCCCGAGAGTTTGCTTGGCAGTGAAACATGGTGCAGCGTCTCAGCCTGGGGAGCATTATTTGTTTTTATATCTGAGAAAATCTGTTGCAGTTTCAGAGTTAATGGACCAGGGACTGTCTGTTGGGGCTAATGTAACTGGGAAACAGCCCTTAAGATGTACATAGAGCCCATTACATTTTATGGTGGACTAATCAGTGCTTATTTATAAAACACTGAAGGAAAGGCACCTGAGCGGTGAAGGAGATGATTAACAGAAAGGAGCTTTCATTCCTTGGGGTGGATCCAGGCCAACTTGCTGCCATCCTGGCATTGTTCAGTGTTTAAAAATGGGCTTTTGTGCCCCTGAAACACCCTGAATTGACAGGCCTGGTGCCTGGAGCCCTCTCTCCATAGGACAGGGGCACGCCCTCCAGAGCCATTGGAACCTTTGCCATTGTGCTGGAAGGACTCACCCCTAGAAGTGAGAGGGAAGTTCAGGCCTGGTGCTCCTCCTGTTTGCAACACATCGGCTGAAACTGCCCAAGGAAGTGGTGAATTTTGTGACATGTACGTTTTGCTGGGAATTGAGGCCACCAGCTTATTTCCCAGAGACTCCAAATGGCCATCAGCTGGGCATGACCCCTGAGGATTGACCTGGCGTTAGTTTCGAACCAGTAATTGAGCTGGTTAAAAATGTAGCCAAAAACAAAATTTCAACCGCAAAACAGAAACACATTTTTAGAAAGTTTTTGCAGTTTTTGCTTCCCTTGTTTCCTGACTAGCTTCAATCAGGAACCTAAAGATGAAGAGATTTGTAGCTCATTACACCCCGGAGTAACCTAGTTTACCAGGTATTACCGGCTAAAGACTGAGTACTGAACAGTGTGATGTGAGTTGAAGATTTCAGTACAGTTCCTCCTGGGTAGATCCCTACCCTACAGCACACACTGTTTGGGCAGGAGAGCCAGTGGAGATCTGAATTGCCAGCCATTTCAAATGAGGTTGAATTTGCTGTCAGTTTGTCTCTCAATCTGAATGCTCTGCAAAGGGAAATATTGAGTCACAGGTGCTCACCTACCATGAAGATGGGAAGGGTATGAAAGTCTAAAGAGGGAGAGATTGCGTAAAATATTTTGTGTGAAATTTGCCCATAAACCGAGGAGCTAATTGCACTGGCTTGTTCAGATATTAAGCAGCAAGCACTTTGCAGGCTTTCCCTTAAGATACCTGCCTCTGAATCTTAACCAGAAACAACACCAGCTGTTTCAGGCGTGGACCTCTCCTGAGTAGAATGTGCTAATTGCAACAAGTTGTGTGGTGCCTGTGCATTGCAGAGTCATGCTCTCCAGAGGCTGGGACCGAGCAGCAAATTCATTTGCACATGTGAGTTAATGAGTTCCCAGGTGCATCCCATATCAGCTCCATAACACAAAACGCAAACACAATGCTGTGTCCTAGCCCCAGCCTGTCCCCTTTGAAGTGCCAGCATTCCAGGAAATGATGCCCAAGCACCCCCCAAAAGGAGCTGTGGGAGCAGACAGCCGCAGAGAGATTTCAAGTGAACTTGAGTTCAGGTCCCAACTGAGCTGTGTGTTAAGTGAGGACAGCAGCTAAACCTGAAATGTTTGTACTGGGTAGTATTGTTTTCAGGCTGTTGTGTTTTTATAGCATGAATGAGGCCCATAGGTACTGAGCTGAAGCAGACTCTACAATAGTCAGTGTCCTCAGGGTTTTGGTTTTGTTTGTGTGGGGGGTTAAAGTGACATTTTCTGTCCTTCTCACTTAAGGGTCAGATCTGGATACCCTTACTTCGTATGTGGTGCAGTTCAGTGGGGTGACACACGTGACTGCTCACCAGTGAGAATAAGGGGGTCTGGCTCTGGACGACCTGAGCAGCCCTTTTCTTCGCTAGCCCATCCCCTGCCTGTGTCTGGGGAGGTGGGGTGTTACTGTGTCTACCTCTCTGGCCCTTGGATTTGAGCCCCTCCCAGCTAGTTAATCGTAGCAGTAACCATCTCTCGCCTTTCTCCGCCTGTAGGAGCAATACCTTGATTCGTGTTTTCCTTGCCCGCACAGTGGGACACCGCACTCCTGGGGTTAAGTGTGGGGAAAATAACAATCCCGCTCTTAGGTATAGATGTTCCTGTGGCCTCAGGTGGGAAGTGACTGACAATTCCTGCCCTTTGGATGCTCAGCCGCCTGAGCGAAAGGACTTTGATAGGAAAAAAAAGTGCCCACCCATCACCCTGGGTTTCTGAGTATTTGACCCACACACACAACCCAAACCCAAAGCAACTTGTACTTTGAGCTGCTGTTGTAACTTCAGACAGCTTCTCCCTGTTGCAGCTGTGACAGCCACTTACCTTCTCCGATGTGCCTCTGCAAGCCTGTCTGGAAGGGTAACAAATCTGGGCTCCGGGTAGGGTTGCCATCAGAACTGAGTAGGGACTGTCCTGCCTTCCAGAGCTTTGGCATAGCCAAAACTCTGCTTTTCAGTGGTGGGGAAGGTACCCTTCCCTACAAAATACCCTTTAACATAGAGGAAGATGCCCTGAGCTGCAAGCTCTAATCCAGTGTTTCTCAAACGTGGCCCCTGTGGTTGCATGCAGCCACCAGCGGCTTTTCTTGCGGCCACAGCCTCCTGGGTGGTGATTGGGCGGGGGGGGACTGGGGAGAGAAGCAGCGATCTTTCCCTTGGGGCCTCCAGCAGGGATTGTGGAGACACAAACACTGGAGGAGCAAGCAACCAGTGAGTTCCCCACCTTCCCCACGGTGGTGGGGCCAGGCTCCCGCCCTAGGGTGGTGGGTGGCAGGCTCCAGCCATAGGGCTTCGGGCTCTGGGGTCTGTCTCCGGGCTCAGGGCTTCGAGCTCTATCCCCTAGCTGCACAGCGGTGGGCTCCAGCCCCTGTCCTTGTGACAGTGGGCTCTGGCCCCCGCTGCCATCCCTCGGCCCCCATCCATTCCTCCTATCACCCCGGCCCCGCTGCCTCCCTACCCACCTCACCCTTCAGGGCTTAGTTTGTACCCTGGCATGCCAGGGCTGAGTAAGTCTGCTGTGAAAATTGATATTTGTATGTTTGTTAGTATCACTTTTCACAGCAGAGTAAGGCTGTGTCTACACTAGCACTTTTGTCAGTCAGGGCTGTGAACAAACGTTTCACAGACAGATGCGTGGACATCGGTATGTCGGCGGGAGACGCTCTCCTGCCAGCATAGCCCCTGCCGCTCTCCTGCCAGCATAGCCCCTGCCGCTCTCCTGCCAGCATAGCCCCTGCTGCTCTCCTGCCAGCATAGCCACTGCCGCTCGTTAGGGATGGGTTAATTATGCCGACGAGAGCAGCTACATGGGAGACCTTGCAGCACACAGTGAGGTCTGTAGGAGCTAGCTGGGAGGCTGTGAAAAGTGATATTAACATACAAGTATCACCTCTCACAGCAGCAACTTACTAGCCAGCAAGACTTTAATAAAAAAAAAAAGGGCAACCAAAAAAGCAAAAGAAAAAACAATACGAAAGACAAGAACGTGCAAAGCACCTTATTTGTGTTTCTCGTCTGTTTAGGTCCAGTAAAGAACAGAAACAGCTGAACATTATTTTTATTATTGCAACACATACATAACTAAATTACAATGATTTGGACATGTCTATGTGCATAATTATTTGTTTTTCCTTAAGTTTAAGTATTTTAGGAAAAAGAACAGGAGGACTTGTGGCACCTTAGAGACTAACACATTTATTAGAGCATAAGCTTTCGTGGACTACAGCCCACTTCTGTTCTTTTTGCGGATACAGACTAACACGGCTGCTACTCTGAAACCTATTTTAGGAAAAATTGTCAGAGCGGCCACCAGCAAGAGTTGGTGGCCACACTCTCAGTCCACCAAAAATTTGTTGTGAGAACCCCTTCTCTAATCCCATCTCTCCCACTAACTGTGGTTAACAATCCTGTGCACTTCACAACTCTTTTGCAGCCTTTCAGAAAGAATACGCCAGGTCTATGTGATTGGCTATTCTGTTTGTAGCTTCTGCTCTTAACGTCTACATCACACTCCTTTCTCGGTGCCAGGAGCAGAACCCCAAAATCTTGATACCCAACATTCTCCTACTCTCTTGCAAAGTGTCTCTCTCCCACCCCTCCGTGGCTGTTCCACATACAGGATAACGGTCTGATTCCAAAACTAGTTACTCTTGTAACTCTGACAAAAGAGATCCGTGCTGAAGGTTTTAAGTTCAAATCCTGCTGATGATCCATGCAGGGAAAAAACAGTATGCGCTTGATCGTGTAACTAAAGACTGTATGGTAATGCATACTCACAGGGGGATAGAACTAAGGTTGTACAGTCAATCTTCATTCTAGAATTTTCTAACAAATGTCTTTCACCAGCACAAAATCCACACATGATTTTTTTTAAAGATGAAATTTATGGTTGTATGCAAATCATTAGAAAATAGGCAAGTTAGATTATTCACATAAAATCTTCTGCGTCAGAACGTAGGTGTCCTGAATGTTTGGTTCTGAAAGGCAGCATTTAATATTCATGAGCCTGGCCCCCCCAAATCATGAGATTTTTTAAAAAGTACTAAGCTTTGTGCTCTTTTTATTTGCCTTAGAGAGCAATCGCTTCACATTCTCCACAACCCTGAAGGCTAGAAACTTATTTTTAAAATAAAATGCAAATAGAGATTCTCTTGCCATCTTTTGACTCCAGCAGTGGGACTTTAAGAAAAGCACCAAATATTGCCAGACTTGTGATAAATTCTTGAGTAGTCACAACACCAAAGTGTCAGCACCTTTGGAGGAGAGAGTTTCACAGTTAGGGATACCCTGGGGCGAGAATGCCCCGCTAGCAGCCTCTTCTTGTTTGAACTGAGGTATAGCTGGCATCTCTCTGCTGAATGTAGCTGCAGAGGTATTGCACGGGGTATGGGAGGGAGTATCTCTTGGGCACAATGGCCCCAAACTTTAGGCCTTGATAGAGCAGGCTAAACCCAACACCCTGCACTCCACCTGGAAACCCACAAGTGGAGAGTGCAAGTCACAGAGCACTGGAGACAGGGAGGGCTGCATGTCTCGTCCCATGGTGTCTCCTGGCAGTTGGGCTGGGATCTGTAGGGGCAGATCAGGGAATCTGCGACATGGACTCCTCCTGGTCCTGGGGCTGCGCTGGTGGCAGGGTGACTGGCCTAGTCTTCATGCTTGCCGTGCTGGGCCCAGGGAAGAAGGAGCTGCTGGCTGTCTCACGATGGGGCTGGCGGCAGGAGGGATCATACTGGTGAGGCGGGGAAAGGGCAGGCAGGAAAGGGCAGGCGACAGGGTCAGTGGAAGGAGGGAAGGGGTCATGCTAAGAGGGGTGACTGCTGAGGGTGTGGGACAAAAGTGGAGCAGGTGTAGGGGACTGGGCAGGCATGAGATGGCTAATGGAAAGCAGAGACAGAATGGCGGAGGCTGTTCCATGTCTTCTGTCCCCCCAGTCGGCAATCCCAGGCTCTTCCGGAGATACGCAGGGGCTCTAGTTGCTAGGAACATCAAGCCCGCACTCATCGTTACGTTTGAAAAAGCTATTGCTCCCCTTGCAGAGATTCTGATGAATTCTTCTGGGGGTTTGTGCCGCTGCAGCTGCAGCAGGATGGTCACCCCGCAGCAACTGTGGATCTCCTGAGGCCTTCTTGGTTCTCTGGGATCTGCTGGAGGCCAGGACCTGTCAGGGGAGGCTCTGTGCCTTGGCGCTTACCCTGCAGCACCCTCTTCCTTTCTTGTTCCCAGCGAGCATGGCTGCACTGGCTGACACGCCCCAGGGCCCGAGGAGAGAGGGGGCAGTGCTGCAGACACTGCTTTTCGGTGTGGCTAGGATAGAGCGGTGTGTGAAGAGTCTCCCCTCAGGGTGTGATGTGGGCCATAGAAGTTAGAGATGGGAAAGCCCCATTAGGTCCCTTGGAGACCATGTGCCAGGGCCAGCGCAGGGATGACCCCCATGGTGTAATTTCGGCTTGGCTCAGTGTTCTCTCTGAAACGTCCTGAGCAATTTTGTTCATTAGCAAATGTTGTTTCACTTGTTTCTGTCATGTCCGCACCCACCATCTGTCTAATGGGAGGTGGGGCTGGCGCTGTTTACATACAGGGTGTTACTCACGGTAAGGATGGACTCCTCCTATTTCTTATCTCTAGTTTCTTCAGTTAGAAACTGTCTCATTACAAATATCATCGGAAATTGCTCTGTGACCAGAAAGAATGGTACATCCTGGTTTGTTAGTTATTTACTGGTTGATGAGTGAGACAGCAGAATTTTATGTGGATGTATTTGACCGATGCAAGTGTATACTCTAAAATTCTCTTAGAAAAATTTACTTGTTATATACATCTTTCTATGCAGGAGAGCCTCGGCTTCTGCTCAGAGACTCAAAGAAAGAAGTACACGACACACACAAACTAAAATCTAAATTCACCCAAGTAACACTTGCCTGGTAGCCAGCATAAACTACTTGTGATCATAATTTTATACTAGTGTGTAAACAGTACAGAGCACTTCATAAAATCCTGGACAGATAGATTAGAGAAATTGTTTAAACATTTTTAACTGCGGTGAGCTTTTTTAAAACTAGATATTTTATATATTTCACAACTTGGAATTTACTGGTATGTTTCTCTGGTGCCCAGTCAAGCGTGAGTTTGATCCCTGAAGTAAGTTTTACTTTTCAGTGCCCCATCTTACTCATTTCCATAAACAGGGATGTTCATTTCTAAGTAATATGTTTGTGATGTTCCCCTCTGGTGTTATCCGGACCGGTGATCTGCAAGGTCACTCCAATCCTTGACTCTGGGAGCCAGCCTTACCCTGCTCTGCTGTGAGAACCCCCACTCCTGGGCTGTTCACACACAGCCTTTGGCATGTGAGCTGCTCCTTGGAGTGTGCGACCGAATTACACTAGCCAGTATCTCCGGTCCCAGACACAACCCTAGGAACCTCCATCTTGCAGTGTCCAGTTGTGCCCGCTGGACGCTGCAAGCTTGTATGAGTTTGTCAATTTAACAAAGAAATTGATATGTACCAGACTTGTTATCCCAAGGGGAGTCTGACACGCTTCAAACCAGATGCTTCAGGTAGAATAAACCAACAGATTTATTAACGACAAAGATAGACTTTACGTGATTATAAGTCAAAGCACAACAAGTCGGATTTGGTCAAATGAAATAAAAGCAAAACCCATTCTAAGCTGCTCTTAACACTTTCAGTGCCCTTACAAACTTAGATGCGTCTCACCACAGGCTGGCTGGTTGCCCTTCAGCCAGGCTCTCCCCTTTGATCAGCGCTTCAGTCGCTTGGTGGTGATGTCTGTAGATGGAGGTGGAAGAGAGAGGAAGAGCCTGGCAAACGTCTCTCCCTTTTATCATGTTCTTTCTTCCCTCTTGGCTTTGCCCCCCGCTCAGGGTCAGGTGAGCATTACCTCATCGCAGTCCCAAACTGACCAAGGGAAGGGGGGGTGACTCGAGAGTCCCACAGATCCTTTGTTGCTGCCTAGACCAGTGTCCTTTGTTCCTGTGAGGCTGGGCTGGGTTTGTCCCATCCATGTCCTGATGAGGTGTGAACCGCTCCTCTGCTCCTGGAGAGTTTTGCCTGGGCTGGTTCTAAGCCACAAAGACACATTTTCAGCCTCATAACTATATACATGAAATTACAACCTATAACATCACTATAACAACACTGCTCAGTGCATCACGAGCCTTCCGAAGACACCCGACATGACAAACTTTGCATTGGACACCACACAATCATAAGGATGAACATGGGGGTGCAGGGTGTTCCCCCGAGGTACAGAGTATCACAACATTATACAGTTTTCTTTAAAAATCACGTTGCGAGACTGAAAGTGTATAGCAAGTGTATTGTGGATAATGGTTAATGCAGACACGTGTTATCTGTGAATGTTCTAGTCTTGTAGAGATGCATTGGCCCAGATCCCCAGGTTCAGCCAAGGAATACACAGAACACTTCAAAAACAGCATTTGTACAAGGGTTTCTTTCAGCTTCCTTTGTGGTCCCTGATCCAGGGCTGCTTGTGTGCTGGTCTGGCCCCCTCGAGGAAGTTAGAGGAGCCTGAGGGATGTTCTAATTGACAGCAGCTACTAATGACCTCGAGGCCATTCCAGCAGGTGGGATGTGGGGACTCCTGGCCATGCCCCTTTGCTCCTACGCAGGCTGCAGGAAGGATGGTGCAGTAGAAGCTTCTAGCCTGCTCTACACCACCAGCATCCCGTGGTCTGCTAGGCTGGCTGTAGGGCAGAGTGGCTATGTTATTATTTTGTCTGGTTTGGTTTTCGGTTGCAGTGTGCAGGGTGGTCACTCTCTGCGTTAGATCGCTAATCAGAGATAAGAACCTTCCTCACAGATACCTGATCATCTCTCAGCTCCCTAGCATGGTGTAGTCATAGTCTGTATGTTGGTAGCTGCATGGTGCTAGAATTCCTCCCTGAGAAGTAATTCTCTGTGGGGTGTGTGGGGTGCAGAGGCCCTGCCCAGGGGCGAGGGAGCAGGGAGGCTATTTGTTGAGCAGTGATACTGCATCACTCAGTGCAGGGAGTGCAGCATAGGCCAGGCATATGGGGAATATGGCCGGAATCAGCTAGCAGGAGTTACCATCTCATGAGGGACATGACTCACTCTTGGTGGAACTGAGCTAGGAACCAGGACCACCTTGGGGCGAGGAGACATACTGCCTGTGGGGAGCCCCTCTTGCTTTATTTGGCACTCTGGCCACAGTGCACCTTTGGATTCCCCCTTCATTTGTGTGACCCCCCAATCCCACGGATAGTTTTGTCCTGTAATCAGCCGCAGCTCACCTGACCTGCCACACGGGTGTGCTCCCTTCATACTGCATTTGTGCTGCTGTTACATGAGTGATTGTACTGTATCGAGTACACAAAGCACCGCGTGAGCTGTACCACCAAATGCAGTTGGTACCTGCCAGTCCCAGTGCTGGGGACTGCCCATGGGGACTGGTGAAAGAGAACCAGCTTCAAAGTGAATTGTTTTGTTTTGATATAAAAAGTCTAAGACACTTCAAGTGACTTTCTTTGCAGGGAGGCAGGGTAGGTGAGATACTATCTTTTATTGGCCCAACTTCTGCTGGTGAGAGAGACGAGCTTTCAAGCCACACTGGGACAAGCTGGGTTTTTTAAGTGAAGCAAAGTGACTGTCCAGTGCAGGCTGCCCACTGACTGGGCACTGAGCGTGTCAGCCTCCCACCCCCCACCACGAGCCTGTGCATCCCGAGGGGCTGCTCCCCGACGGGCTCCTATGATCATGGTCTGATTTCGCTAACTCTTATGCATTTGGTCTAATATAAATCAAGTCCTTTAGCGTGTGCTAAATGCAAAACCCCATGTTTGTGCAGGTTCAACGCAGCCTTTTTATCATAAGAAAGGGGCAGAAACGTTAACTGCCCTGCATTTCATGTAGGGTATGTTAGTACCTTGAGCAGCCTCCCTACTCCTTCAAACCCCTACGTTACTGACGTGCTCATTTCCATTCGAACCTGTTTGAAGTGGGCACCGTCGGTCTGAGTTTGTGCAGCGCCCAGCACAGTGGGGTCCAAACCCTGACCGAGTCCGTTAGGTGCTGCTGTCCTAGAAGTAATAAGTAACTCCTCTGTAAAGAGCTACTCCCACGAGGGTGCTGTACTGCTAAGAGAGAGGCATACAGGCAAGATGGTGAGATCCTGGTGATCACAGAACTTTAACTTTTCATTCTCTGGCCGCTTGGGCTGACCAGCTCTTCCTCCAGACAGTGACCTCTCCAGGCGACTTTGTCCCTGGGAGATGTCATTCCTGGGGAACTCCCAGAAGCGCCTGGAAGAGAAAACAAGCAACTTCTTTGAAAAGCAAGGTGTAGACAAACTAGTGGACAGGGCAGCCGCCAGGTGATCAGAAGAGGCAAGGAGAGAGCCCCAGGAGGACCCCCTGCTCAGTCTCTGCAGGCCATGGTGGGTTTTAGAGCTTTGCCACCTACAGAACGGAGGTGGATGACTGGTGCCTATAGTACAATGGCCACTGGTCTCAGCCCTGCCTGTGCAAAGCGCTGCCTGCCAAAACCAAAGAGGGGCTCAGCGAGGCGGAGGAATCGCCCCAGCCCTGGAAGGACGTGCTCTCACCTGTGCTGGCAGAGTGCGGACAGGCCCCGGGTGGATTGAGCGAGTGGTCAACGGGGGCAGCGTGGTGAATGCGCAGCTGCTCTTCCAGCACCGGATGGGGGGGGAGGGGGTGGAAGGTTGTGTGGCTGGTGGGCAGAAGGCAGTTGTGGGGCCACAGTGCTCTGGGTTGGGGCTGGGTGGGGGCTGGGGTCAGATAGGAGGGCTACAGGGGAAAGTGTTGGGCTCTAGGGGGAGTGTGGGGGTAGAAGGCATTAGGGGAATGGGGCTCACAGGCAGGGAATGGGGGTTTCTGAGTGGAGGGAGGGGATGGGGCAGTTGAGGGAGGGGATCACAAGCAGGGAGTGGGGGGTCCCTATGAGGAGTTAAGGGGTAGGAGACAGTTGGGGGTGGGGCTCACAGGTAGGGGGTGGGGGTTTCCTGGGGAGTGTGGGAGTCACAGGCAGTGGGAGGGGATTCCCTGTGTGGAGTTTAGGGGTTGGAGACAGTTGGGGGTGGGGGGGTCACAGGCAGGGGGTGGGGTCCCTGGGGGATCATGGGGGCCACAGGCAGGGTCCCTGTGAAGAGTTAGGGAGCAGGAGACAGTTGGGGGGGTCACTGCAGCAGGGGTCTGGGGCCCTTGGGGAAGGATGCAGGCTGATAGTGGAGGAGTCTTCGTGCCTGGCAACTCCGGTGTCTACGGTGCTTGCCTGGCCATGGCGCACAGCCCACTACCAGGCTCTACGTCAGGACCAGAGCTGCTACTTGGCTCTCCAGAGTTTCCTCCATGGGGCCGTGTTGCTCAGGAACCCTGGAGGAGCAATTCCAATCCACCATCTCCAGAGCTGATCCCTGCCCCCGGCAGGCAAAGCCTCACGAGGGGCACCTGACCCTGTGATAACGGAGATCCTCTGTGTCTCCTTCAAGCAAGAAAAGCTGCCAGGGACCTGGGAGCGTGCAGGCGTCCTGCAAGCCCTGAGGGAGCTGATGTGCTGTCCAACTCTGCATCCTCTCTGTGCCCAGGAAGCGTAGAGAGCAGCTGGTACAAGAGGAAGTGGGGACGCATCTTCACTGACGGAAAGTGAACTAGAGCTCTGTCAAGAGATGGCACCTCCTAGCACCATGCCACTGCCGGGGACTCAGTGCTGATTTGGAGGGAAGATGGCCCCTTACATGAATAACCAGCACCACTTCCTTCAGCACCCCGGTGTCCCTTGTCGATCTCCATCCAAGCACTAATGTGAGCTCCATCCTGCTTAGCGTGGGAGATTGGGTGGTCAGAGGACAAGATGGCTTGGGTGCAGAGCACGGCAGGCCTGGGGCCCCAGAGAGGTCTCTGCACAGCTGGGTTTGCCTCCTGATATTGGCGGGGGGCCGAGAGCTGCACAGTGCTGGGCTCACAGTTGAACTCGAGCTGGAGAACATCAACAGGTTAGACTAGTTCTTCCGAATAGGGGTTGAGGAGCAATCGGCTCCTGCAGGAAGGGACTACAGGGGGAGCAGAGGGTGGGGGTAAAACTCTGAGGTTCCCCACATTGTGTAATTGGGGCAAAGTTTGCACTTCTGTGGCGTGAGCCACAGGAAACCCGATAGATCCCCAAAGTATCAGGACCCCCTTCCCGCCTTAATTCCTGACACAGAGGTGGGGCACTGAAGGGCCAAGGTGTGCCCCCAGCCAGCCCACTCCCTGCACTCTGATCCCACCCCTGGATGGCTCGCCACAGGGTCCTGGAACAGGATGGAATGGGGCTGCAAAGGCAGCCACCCGCCATCCTTGCTCTTCTGCACTTGGACAGGGAAGATCAGGGCAGCTCTCAGGGGCACAACTGGGCCAAATGTCAATCAGATGGATTCCAAAGCTGCACGGTTACCCGTCCAAGGCCTGCAGTCAGGCCCGTTACAAAATGGGATGGCTACAGGCTGGGCAGAGTCTGCATGTAATGACCCTACCGGAAACAATAGGGCACTAAGCAAACAAGGGTATATAGCCCTGCCAGATAAGGGCCTGCGTGCAGGGGAGGCTCTCAGCTCTGACCACCTGGTGCTTCTGATATGCAATCTGTGAGGCTGTACTGGAATTGCAGAGTAAATAGTAGTAGGGGACACATTCTGCGAGACCAACAAGTGGATCAGAACACAAACACGCTCTTTGGGGTCCAAAGGTGCCACCCCATAGGGGTTTATTTTTGGAAAGGAATGTGCAGCTGATAAGATAAAAAATAGACTGAGTAAAACACAGCCTCTGTAACACTGCGAGAATGCTCCCGCTTCCCTTGCGTATTGTATCGGCTAGCTAGTTAGGTGGGGTGAACCTGTGGAATCACAGTGTATTATGAATATAGGGGAAGCTACAACTTATTTTTCTCTCCTTTTTCCTTTCTCTTTGCTCTCAAGTCTCCACAGCGGGCAAGTAGTTTTGTGTGGGGCTGTGATGGGAAGGCTATGTCATGATCAACAATATGACCCATACAATACTGATATGGAGAGAAACGAAGTGCTAACCAAGTATCTGCACCGCATTCTTGACGTGGGGGGAGCAAGGATGGGAAGGTGCCACGGGAGCTGTTCCCAGGGTTATAATCCGTACAGATTTAATCCAAGGTTTGAACGTTGCACTAAGGATGAATAGTGCTGGAGCAGAGACTTTGAGCCAAACCCCTCCCTGGTGTATCTGGCGGTATGGGAAAGCAGTGGCCTTACACCAGGGAGGCATTTAGCTCACTGTAGTTATCGCTGGCAAAGAAACCAGAAACAAGGAGACATGATATAAACATTGGAAGACTTTAGACAAAACTTTCCGGTGAAGGAAAGGTAATAATTGTGAGTTAGAGTGATAAACTGCCAGGGGGCCAGCCACTCCACGGGGGTGGGATAGGCTGTTGCATTAGAGAGAGTGGCTTGACATTCTAGTGGGAGATAAGAAGTGAGGTCTGCAGATGATCTAGGGCTTGAGCTGAGAAGGTAAATGGGGTGGATGGGCCCCAGGGGGCTGCCCCTTGGCTTGCATTTTGTGTGATCGGGGAATGTTTATTGCTTGTAGTGTTGGCTGGTTCAGAGTCGAGCATCTGGCTCCTTTGGGTGGAATTGAAAGCTGAGGTTTGTCTGTCTCCCTTTTTCTCTCTCTCCTCTCCCTCTAGACATTGTCCGCAGCGACATTGCCCTGGATAAGCAGAAAGGCTGTAAGATTGCCCAGCACCCAGACATTATGTTGGAACTGCAGCGAGAAAAGGCAGCTCAGATGCATTTGGTTTTGTTAAAGGAGCAGTTCTCAAACACATACAGCAACCTCACGTTAACAGGTAAGGCTGAGAGGTTAGCTCTGGCACCAGGAGCCAGGGCTAGTCCTTTGCTAGCAGGTATTCGAAAGCCAGCTGACACCCCAGTACTGTGCCAACAAGCATCTACCTGGCTTAGGAAAGGCCAGTCTGAGAAATATCTCCTCTCTTTGACTAAAGAAACAGTCAGGTCACAGTGGGCTGACACGGAAGTTTTCCCAAAAACAGGGTTTACAAAACCAAAAGCCAACACAAAAGTTTCCATTAAACGTAAGCATTTTAATGGGAACAACTCAAGAAAAAGGCAAACAAGCAGCATCAATAGTGACACGTAAATTCAATTTGTCAAATTCTTTTTGCTTTGATAAACTCGGGTGTTACAAATAGCACGTATTTAGCTCCAACGAGCTGCAGTCTGGCTCGGAAACCAACATGCCTCTCACTGTAGCCTGACAATGTCTCTTTGGTTGTTCTACCAGCAATGCTGAATGTTTGGGTATATGGGATTTGCTAAATGTGATGGAGGGGCTGTGAAGACTCTTGTAGGTGGCAGCTCCAGGGTGCCTGCTACATGGGGGCCAGGTCGCTATGCAGAATGCAGTGGAAAGTGAAGTGTTGTGGAGATCTCCCTGCTAACCATCCATGTCAGATGGGGCTGCAGCAATTACTAAATTTGGATCTAAACTGCGGCTCATTTTTTTCCCCTCAGAGCATGCACTTTGCATGAACCCAGTAAATATTAAAGAGCAAATATAAAATGATAATGGCCCAGACGGAGCTGAGACAATGCTCTATTCCTGGTAATGTTTGCATTAGCTGGGGAGTAGAACCTCGAGAGACAGACGGGGTTGCCATGTTATGGACACACATTAAAAGTGCTTATGAAGGGCTCAGGTCTCCAGGCAATGACGGGGTAGAGGAGAGGGATCCCAGCAGCCTACAGTGATCTCTCGATCGCCACAGCAGAATAAACCACAGACACTCCAAGAAAGAGCAAGGAATTAATTACAACAAACCAGGGCTGCAGACCCCCCCATTATTGGGGAGGGTGAAGGAGGCCACTCAGCTTCTTGGGATGCTGCAGGCCCCAATGGGGAGGCTGAGGACGGCCCCTGGCTGTGATGGGTATGGCAGACTCCCCAGGGGAGGAGGGGAGAGAGAAGAGAGCTGAGACTGGTGCTGTCTGTGCCCCCTGGTGTATTCCCAGCCTGAACGCCTTCTCCCCCGCAAAAAATAAAATTCCTCCAGAAAAGGTGAGGCGCTGTAAAGAGACCCAGACCACAGAGCCCTCTTTGTCGCCATCTCTCTCTCAGTTCCCAGCCCTGTAACTCGGCCAAACTGCTGGAGCTGGCAGTGAGCCCCTAGAGGCACTGACTGTATTGGAGCTACTAGTGCGCATGGGACCCCACGCAAAGGGGCTGCGGGCATTGGCAGGGAGTTTTGCCCCTAGGGCCTGTGGCACCAAGGCTGTGAAGGTGGCTGAAGCACACATTGTCCCTGAAAGCCCGGCATTGACGTGGGCTTGTCAGAGGCATTTCTCGTTCTCGTAACCTAATCTGCTTGGCTGTTTGTTCCTAGTACAACTGTTGGAATCAACATTGTCAGCTTTTCCCCTGACAACTTGCTTACTTTCCACTAAACACATTTTCTGGAGAGAAGAGGCTCTCCCTCCTTCCCAGGCTGCTTCAAAGCGCTCTCAGGCATTGTTCACATGCTTTCACAGAACCTGCAGAGCAGAGGTGCTGCCTTGGTTATCAGTGCTGCTCGGAGCCTTTCCGTGTGTGTTGATAGGAGAGTTCAGAAGGTTTCGGCTCCAGGTGTCCTGGAGAAGACAGAGTAATTTCATTTGAATACCAGCAGTAAAACTATTTTAATGGCCTTTAACTCCCTTTGAATTTGAGCAGCGCAGCTTCATAATTGTTATGAAGTTTAATCTTTGATTTCATAGACATAGCCTGAGAACACAGACTCCAGACAGCTAAGCATAATATTTAACTGGAGCTAGACTAACGTGTGTAAATATTTCCCTTCTCTGTGATAGATTTTGTCTTTTTGGAGTTGGCCGAGGGGGTCGGACATCTGCTGTAGAGGGACCTTCCTTATCTTCAGAATCAAACACGTAGAATTTGTTTGAGGGGGTTCTTTGCTCTGCACAGCTCTTTGTTAGGGGCTTGGTCACCAAGCAAGATCGAATTGGACACAGGTTGGACTCTGGTAGGGATGGTTAAATGGGCTGGCCCCTAGGTATAGAATATCCAGTGGGTGCCCTCCCTACATAGATTCAATTCCTGGGTGATCTGACTTTGCCTGCCGTCTGTCCATAAACAGAGTTCCATGCAGCCTGCTGTGGATGAAGGTGCCACAGTGGTCCCTTCATTTTCTCCCTCCCTCAAAGAACACTCATGGATGCCTCTCTATTGGGATGGGGAGTGCATCTACATGACCAGACAGCCCAAGGCTCCTGGTCCCTGCAGGAATCCGGGATGCACATCAACCTGCTTGAGCTTTGTGCAGTCCACAAGGCATGCAAGGTATTTCTACCCATTGCCTGGTCCATGCACATTCAGGTCAGGTCAGACGATATGATCTCTGTCTAGTGCATAAACAAGAAAGGAGGAGCGAGATCCACTTCATTCTGCATGGGCCAGCTCTGGAACTGGTGCATCCCACACCAGAGCGCGCTTTCGGCAGTTCACGTTCCAGGGGTAGTGAACTCCCTAGCAGCCAGCCGCTGCAGGTGCTTGCACAGGGATTACAAGGGGGAACTCCACCTGTTGACAGTGCAGCAAATCCTTCACCAAAGGGGTGTCCCATTGTGAGATCTCTTTGGAACCCAGTGGAACAAAAAGTGCCTGACTTATTGCTCCCAGGCTGGCCAGGTCTCCAGTCCAGGGGGATGCCTTCCTGGTGCAGTGGGCAGCTCAGCTCCCCTCCCCTCCTGCCCCGCGTCCTTAGGAAAATCAAGCTTGGCAGGGCCACAGTGAGCCTCAGACCTTCCTTGTGGCTGAGGTAGTTCTGGTTCACCATCGTTCTGCAGCTGGCAGCCTGCCCATGCATCTACCTACAGCTGATCCCAGGCCTGCTATCTCCGAATAAGGGCAAGACAAACCACCCCAGTCCAGCTTCCCAACCTGGCAGCATGGGTTTTGGATGGATATCCAATAGAGAGAGCGCCTGCTCCCAGTATGTTCAATTCAGCCTTAACAACAGGAGACCCTCTGCATGCTAATGCTTAATGCTAGTCTGCTAAGTGGACGTGGCTTTCCCTGTGATGTCAACAGCAGCACTTACCTTTGGCTTCTTGCTCCCTTCTGCACCTCTCCATGATGGTTCCCCTACCTGTGGTGATTACTCCCCTAGAGGGGTGCGGGAGGGTGGGGCCCTCACGGCAGACCTGCTGAACACCGTTTTCACAAGGGTGAAGTGTCTTTGTGACTGCATCCCAGATTCCTCTTTAAGGTACCCTCTGAATTTCCCCTTAGCCAGCCCGTTACCTTCCAGTGTTGTGGGCGAAGCCTCAGCAGAGCATGCAGGGTGAGAGCTCCTCTCTTTGGAGGTATGTAGGGTTCCAGCTTCCTGTGTCTAGAGGAAGAAGCCCTTTCAAAGATGCCCAAGATCATTCATTTCCCCGGCTGAAGGGGGGGAGCCAACCTTGTGAGGAGGGTGTTAAATTAGGGCTCCGGGGGCAGGTGACAAAAGCCCGTAGGTAAACAGAAAAAAGACAGCCTTAACCGAGGGCTAGATGTCTGGGTGGGACACGGAAAATTCCAATAGGATCATAAGAGCAACAAGGGGGAAGTTGATGGGCAATCTGCCCAAGTCTGTACACAACTGGAAGGAGTATGGGGAACAACCAGGAAGAACTGGAAGTACTAGTGTGTAAGTTAAATGACTTAACTAGCGTCATAGAGACTTGGGATAAATCTGCTGACTGGAATATTGTTACAGAGGGGTACAGCTTGTTCAGAAAGGACAGCTGGGGCAAAAGGGAGGAGACGTGTATTATACAGCAAGAATATATACACCTGTTCTGAGGGCCAGACGGAGGTAGGAGGCAGACCAGTTGAAAGTCTCTGGGTAAAGATAAAAGGGGGAACATAGGGATGATGTCATGGTAGGGGTCTGCTATAGTCCAGCAAATCAGAAAGAGGTTGGCGAGGCATTTCTAGAACAAATAACAGAACTGGTAGCTAGGAGACTGTCCCGTGCTCTCCATCCCCGTTCTGGGCCCCGGCAGCACCACAGCAGAACTGCTGCCCAGCCATTGCCAAGCGTGTTCTAGGCCATGAGGGCAGAGGTGACGGGCTGCTGGGAAGTGCAGAGTGAGGAGAGTCCAGCATGATTTCTTTTTGCAAAGCAAGTTGTACAGCGCTCTGCCTGGGGGCCTGGGTTTCCAAAAGGGAGATGAATGAGGAGAGGGTAGGACCATAGCACCTATCCTGTGGATCCGTGACATGCTGTCCTGGGGCAAGAGCAGGACATGGCCTTCCCTATCCCATGCCCTTCAAAGGGTGAGCTTGTGTCTCAGGAAAGGGAATGTCCCCTGCTGATTGTACTGGTGGTAGTGGGGGGCTTCCTGTGAAAGGTGTGGTGCCTGCCTTGGGGAATAGGAGGCTGGGATTCCTCGTCTGGCACTTCCTCTGAAAGGGAGAGGTTAGGATCTTCCCTTCCTCACACTGTCGTCCCTCCACCACTTCATGCTCCTCTCCTAGGAACAAATGAGAGCCTGGTGCTGCAGCCATAGGAGAGTCAGTGGTTTTGCTTTGGGTCCGTGTCACGCTCCCAGACAGGGGAATCTGCTCCCTGTTTGGAATCTTCATGCTGTGTTCACTAATTGGTTCCTTTAAAAAATGAAATGAAAACTTCTCCGCTCACCTTGAAGGTGACAGATCAGTGGAACCGATGGGCCCTGTGGTGCTACTGTTGGGGCTGCCACTACTAGGAATTTACGACTTGAAAGGACATGACCATATACAAGCTTATTAATGACAGCCAGATGTGTGGCAGTCCCATTCTGGAAAAAGAAGAACCTGCTTTTGAGGTTATGGATAGAGCAGAGCACAGAAATGTTACATACACGTCTCTGTTGTGTGTGTGTGTGTTTGGTGCTGACAGTGTGCTGCATAGGATTGCCTAGAAACTAAATGAGAGAGAGAGCAAATGGGACACACTGAGAGAGACAGGGAAATGGGGAAGGCTAGGACTTAAAAAATATGGTGATTAGTATTGATGACTAGCTTCATGTGGGCATCACATAAAATACATCTTCCTACAATAACAATTCTCTGCTATCAGAGGGGGAGCCATGTTAGTCTGGATCAGTAAAAAGCGACAGAGTCCTGTGGCACCTTATAGACGAACAGACGTATTGGCGCATAAGCTTTCGTCTGACGAAGTGGGTATTCACCCACAAAAACTTATGCTCCAGTTCTCTGCTGTTTTCTGGCCAGGGTGGATGCTTTCAGCACCAGTATCTCCAAAAAGAAATAACAATAGCAGCCTTTCTCTGTCTTCCCAGCTTGCAGGAGAAATAACTTGATCTGTTTATGGGGTATTTTGGGGGGTGTGTGTGTGAGAAAGAGGGGTGTCGGATGGTGTGTGTATGGACTGTGATGGGAAGCTAAAGGGTGTGTGTGTGGAGTGGTAGTGGTATGTGGAGGGGGGGCAGTGGGGTGTAGGTGTGGGGTGTGTATGGGGGTGACGTACATGGAGGCCGTGGTATGTGTGTGGGGATGGGGTGTATGGGGGTAGTGGTACGTGGGGGGATGGGGTATATGGGGGTAGTGGTATCTGGGTGAGGATGTGGGGTGCGTGGCGGTAGTGGTACGTGGGGGGATGGGGTATATGGGGGTAGTGGTATCTGGGTGAGGATGTGGGGTGCGTGGCGGTAGTGGTGTGTGGGGTGCAGTATATGGAAGCAGGGATATGTGTGTGGTGGGTGTGGGATGTATGGATGCAGTGGCAAGGGTGTTGGAGCCTTCCCCCCCCCTGTCCCTGAGGCCCCTCTGCTCCCCCCCCTTCCTCCAGAGGCCCCGGCCAAGCCAGAAGCTGGAGCGGATCTGGGGTGGGGCTGAAAGCAGCTCCCTGCCTGTATCCCCACCCCTCGGGCCTCCCACCCAGGGCAGGTGGAGGGACCGGCTCCCCACAGCTGCCTGTGTGGGTCTCCCGCCACAGCCCGGTCATGATAACAGCCATGCGGGCAGCTGTGGGGAGCTGCGGCGGACCCTTCACCTGCCCATGGTGCAGGTAGGGTTACAACTGAACACCTTTGTCCTGCCCCACCCCCTTCCCAAGGCCCCACTCCCCATTCACTCCATCCCCCTTCCCTCCGTCACTCGCTCTCCCCCACCCTCGCTCACTCGCTCATTTTCACCGGTCTGGGGCAGGGAGTTGGGGTGCGAGAAGGGGTGAGGGCTCGGGCTGGGGCCAGAGATGAGTGTGGGGTGCAGGAGGGGGCTCCGGGCTGGGGGAGGGGGCCAAGGGGTTTGGAGTGTGGGAGGGAATATGGGCTCTGGAATGGGGGTGCAGGCTCCTGAGTGGGGCCAGAAATGAGGAGTTTAGGATGGAGGAGCGGGCTCTGGGCTGGGGCTGGGGATGAGGGGTTTAGGGTGCAGGAGGGGGCTCTGGGCTGGGGCCGAGGGGTTTGGAATGTGGGTGGGGGCTCTGGGATGGGGCAGAGGATTGGGGTGTGGAAGGGGGTGAGGGCTCTGGCTGGGGGTGCAGGCTCTGGGGTGGGGCTGGGGATGAGAGGTTTAGGGTTGAGGAGGGGGCTCTGGGATGGGGCAGAGGATTGGGGTGCGGAAGGGGGTGTGGGCTCCAGCTGGGGGTGCAGGCTCTGGGGTGGGGCCAGGGATGAGAGGTTTAGGGTGGAGGAGGGGGCTCTGGGATGGGGCAGAGGATTGGGGTGCGGGCTCCAGCTGGGGGTGCAGGCTCTGGGGTGGGGCTGGGGATGAGGGGTTTGGGGTACAGGAGGGAGTGAGGGGTGCGGCTCTGGGCGGCACTCACTTCAGGAAGCTCCTGGAAGCTGCCGGCATGTCCCTCCGCCTCCTAGGCAGAGGGAGGCGCTGCCTGCACACGCCACCCCTGCAGCTCCCATTGGCTGCGGTTCCCAGCCAATGGGAGCTGCAGAACCAGCCATTGGCGGGGGCAGCGTATGGAGCCACCCCAACGCTTCGACGCCAGAGAGAGATGCCGGTAGCTTCCCGGGAACCGTGCGGAGCTGGGCAGGCACCTGCCTGCCCCGGTGCACCAGCCAACTGGACTTTTAACGGCCCGGTCAGCAGTGCTGACCGGAGCCGCCAGGGTCCCTTTTCGACCAGGTGTTCCAGTCGAAAACCGGATGCCTGGCAACTCTAGGTGTGGGGGGGCCCACCAGGAGCAGGCCCAGGCCTGTCTCCCTGTCCCCTGGACTCCCTGCCCAGGGAAGGTGGAGGGTCTGTGCTGTGGCTCCCCAAAGCTGCCTGCATGGCTCGTACCATGGCCAGGCTGCGGCTCCAAGGCCTCCCCTGCCAGAGCCAGGTCGGGGAGAGCCACGCAGGGTCATAACCCTCCACCTGCTCTGGGCTGGGCGGGAAGCCCGGGTGGGTGGGGACACGGGCCGGGGGGTGCTGTCAGCCCTGATGCACCACAGGCAGGTGGAGGGTCTGCATGGCTCTCACAACTGCCCAGGCTCCTCGGCTGGGCTCCACGCTGGCCTGGCCGGGGCGTGGGACCTCGGGGGAAAGAGGAGGGGAAAGGGGCAGGGCCCACTTTCAAAAAGTGGGAGGGCTATGGCCCCGCTGGTTCCGGTGCCAGTGAGCAGTGGGATGGATGGGGAAGTGATCTGTGTGTGGGACTGGGCTGTGGGGTGCATGGGGATACATCTGCATGACGTGTTTATCGAGGGACGGGCTAAGCTGAGGCGATGAATTGTGTGTTTAGCTCTGATCACGGGGAGGGAGGCCCATGGTCGCTCTTGCTC
Source organism: Trachemys scripta elegans (assembly GCF_013100865.1). Lineage (NCBI taxonomy): Eukaryota > Metazoa > Chordata > Testudines > Emydidae > Trachemys > Trachemys scripta. The sequence continues at coordinate 126,021,191 of NC_048304.1, read as the reverse complement.
CCTCGGCAGGGGGTCCCATCTGCAGTCAGTCCCTGTGTGGCCAGCAATGTCATGGCGTGGAAGATCGTGGTTCTGGAAAGAAAGGTACCTCTTGGGGTTTTGACGTCAGGACAGAAACCTTCAGTAGAACTCTGTATTTGCCAAGGGTCCAGAGTCTGGAGCTGGACATGGTGGGGATGTGCTCATGGTGCCCTGTGCTGCTGAGCAGACGGGAGTCTTCTCCTGGTGTGCAGTGACCTCCCTAGATGTAACTACCCAACAGGGAGGTCACTGTGTCCAGCTTTATGTGTGATAGGGTGGGGCGGAGCCTAGTGTGCGCTGCGGTTTTTTCCAGGGTGGGGCAGAGTTCTTTTGTGCCTGTGGTGTTCACCACTTTTTTGCAGCTAGAGGCCCGGCATTTTGTTTTCTTCTCCCTGCAGTTGTCTCTGGCTCTCCAGCTTTCCCCACAGGGGAGAATTTCAGAGTTTAAGGCCACAGGGGACTATTAGATCAGCTAGTCTAACCTCCTGTATATCACAGGCCAGAACATTTTGCCCAGTTATCCCTGTTTTGAGCTCCAAACTTGTGTTTGACTAAAGTGTCTTCGACCTTGGCTATACTTGCACGTTATACCGCAATAAAGCCCCTCAGAGCACTCTACCTTACTCCCCGTGCACACTGGCACGGCACATAGAGCGCTCTGACTCCTTGGCTGGAGCGCTCTTGGTACTCCACCTCGGCGAGAGGATTAACACCTGTCACGTATTGGGGGAGATGCTTCAGTGCCAGTGTAAAGGAGAAGTAACGTTACAACGCTCCAGAAACGTCCCATAATCCCCTTAACTGAAGTGGCCTCTCTTGTCTTTGTTGTGAACTCGGGTGCTCCGGTTCCGAGACGGGCTGCTTATCTGTCTGAGAAAAAACAAACAGCTAATGTTTGCTTTGAGTGAGTGCGAGAGAGAGAGGCGGAGAGGCAGCGGGGTCTGAACTTACAAGACAGCATGCTGACACACTCTCAGCACCCCAAAAACCCACTCTCTCTCCCCCCCACATACACACAACACGCTCCGCTCCACCCCACCCCACCCCACCCATTTGAAAAGCACGTTGCAGCCACTTTAACGCTGGGATAGCTGCCCATAATGCACCGCTCCCAATGCAGCTGCAAGTGCTGCAAATATGGCCACGCCAGTGTGCTTGCAGCTGTCAGTGTGGACAGACTACAGTGCTTTCCCTACAGCGCTCTCCGAAGGTGGGTTTAACTCACAGCGCTCTACATCTGCACGTGTAGCCAAGCCCTTCTAGAAAGATCACCAGTCTGGAGCTGAAGACACCAAGAGAATCCACCACCTTCCTTGGCAGTTTGTTCCAATGGTTAATCACCCTCACTATTAAAAATGTGTGCCTCATTTCCTATCTGAATGTGTCTGGCTTCAGCTCCGAGCCGTTGGTTCTTGTTGTGCCTTTCTCCGCTAGATTAAAGAGCCCTTTCTTACCTGGTATTTTCACCCCCGGCAGGGACGTATGCGCTGTAATCAAATCACTTCTTAATCTTCTTGAAGTTCTTTGTCTCCACCTGTCAGGCATTTTCTCCAGCCCTCAAATCATTTTTGTGGCTCGTTTCTGCCCCCTGTCCAATTTTTTAACCTCTTTTATCAAATGTGGACACCAGAACTGGACTCAGTATTCAGTATAGGTCTTGCCACTACCACAGATAGAGGTAAAATCACATCCCAGCTCCTACTCACTACTCCCCTCTTTCTACAGCCAAGGAGTGCATTTGCCCTGTTTGCTACAGCATGGCACTGGGAGCTCATGTTGAGTTGCTTGTCCATTGTGACCCACAAATCTTTTTCAGAGTCACAGCTTTCTAGGAGAACCTCCCCCATTCTTTGGGTATGTCCCACACTCCTTGTTCCTAGACGTGTGACCTTGCATTTGGCTGTATTAAAACACATTTGCTTTGAATGGGCAGATCACCAAGTGATCCAGATCGCTCCAGATGTCTGCCCGATCCTCATCACTGTGACAAGCTTTGTATCATCACCAGATTTGATGTTTGTTTCCAGGTCATTGGTGAAAATGATGAACAGAGTCAGTTGTAGCGCTGATCCCTGAGGAACTGCACTAGAAACACCCCCCTTCGATGAGGATTCCTAATTGACGGCTACTTTGAGATCTGCCAAGCAATTGTTAATCCATTTAGTGTGTCCTCGACTGATATTGTAGAGTCCAAAGTTTAAAATCAGAAGGTCGTTCGGTATTCTATCAACTGTCTCACTAAAGTAGAAAGTAAAGTCAAGTCTAAGATTTGTGCAGTTACCTTTGTCAACCAAACTCGTAATCCCATTAAAGAATGAAATCAGGTTTGTTTGGTAAGAGCTATTTTCCATAAGCCCATGTTGACTGACATTAATTATACTCCCATCCTTTATCAATAGGGCCCTACCAAATTCACCACCCATTTTGGTCAATTTCACGATCCTAGGATTTAAAAAATCGTAAATTTCATGATTTCAGGTATTTAAATCTGAAATTTCACGGTGGTGTAATTGTAGGCGGCTTGACCCGAAAAGGAGTTGTGGGGGGTTCGCAAGGTTATTGTAGGGGGCGTTGCGTACTGCTACCCTTACTTCTGCGCTGCTGCTGCGGGCGGCGAGGCCTTCAGAGCTGGGCAGCCAGAAAGTGGCGGCTGCTGGCCGGGAGTCAAGCTCTGAAGGCAGAGTTGCTGCCAGCAGCAGCACAGAGGTAAGGAAGGCCTGGTCTGGTATTGCCCTGGGCCTCAGTCAGCAGCTGCCACTCTCCGGCCGCCCAGCTCTGATGGCAGCAGCACAGAAGTGAGGGTGACGTGGTATGGCATTGCCACACTTACGTCTGTGCTGCTGCTGGCGGGGCGCTGCCTTCAGAGCTGGGTGCCTGGCCAACAGCCGCCACTCTGCAGCCGCCCAGCTCTGAAGGCAGCACAGAAGTAAAGGTGGCAATACCCCAACCCACCCTACAATAACCTTGCGACCCCCCCCCCCCCCCCCGCAACTCCCTTTTGGGTCAGGACCCCCAGTTTGAGAAACGCTAGCCTCCCCCATGGAATCCGTATAGTATAGGGTAAAAGCACACAAAAGACCAGATTTAACGGGGGGAGACCAGATTCCACGGTCCGTGACACGTTTTTCATGGCCATGAATTTGGTAGGGCCCTAGTTATCAACTGAATCCCACATCATCTTCACCATTATTTTGCTCAGGATTGATGTCAGGCTAAGTGGCCTATAATTACCAGGTCATCCTGCTTGAATATTGGCACAACGTTAGCACTCTTCTCTAATTTCCCTGGCATTCCAACTGTTATTAAAAATTATCAGTCGGACAGAGATCACCTCAGCCACCTCTGCTGGGACTCTTGGGTACAAATTATCTGGGCTTGCTGATTTAAAAATATTTATCCCTAATAGATACTGTCTGACATCCCCCTCAGTACTTCATCATCCTACTGTGACATAAGTACATCACCCTACTCCTTTCCAAATATAGAATAGAAATATTACTGAACCCTTTTACCATCTCAGTCTGGTAAGAACCCTATACCATGTCTAGGATTCCTTCTGTTCCCAATATATTTTAAAAATCCTCTTATTAATCCTACCAGGTATGGATTTTTCCCTGATTTCCTTGGCTTCCCTTGCCAATTTTCTGCACTTGTAACTTCTGGTTTGTATTGATTGCTATCAACTTACTCCTTTTTCCATGTGTTATATATGTCATTTTTATTTGTAATTACTACCTTCACTTTGCACCTGACTCAGGATGGACTTTTGGTCAAAGCTGTCTCCCCCCCCGCCTTGATTATGGAATCATGCTTTTTGGTCATGTAATAAATTCTTCTTCAAGAACTCCCAGTTTTCATTCACATTATCTAAAATTTTCCTCCCAATCAATTTCCTCATAAATTTCCTCATCTTTGGGCAATTAGCCTTTTTGAAGCACCAAGTACATATATAACCTGGTTGGGACTGTCCTCTGTTTGCCCATATTGAGTAATTGGATTATGATCACTGCTCCCTAGGCAACTACCAACTTCCAGTCCAGTGGTTAGTTCACCTTTATGATCCATTATAATGAGGTCCAGTTGGGAGCAATCCCTTGTGTGCTGTCCGTCATAGGCTGCTTCTTCAGCTAGGAGGGAGCAGTGCTGCCTAGCCTGTCAGTCGCAAACACAGTCTGTTGTTTTTCCACCACGTGCACCTGTAACCCTCTGTTTTTGCACGGAGCAGGACACAGGTACACAGCAGGAGGAGCCTTCCACGCAGCTTCTCTCCTCCACCCAGCTCACCCTCTGAGCCCCCCCTTGCTTCCTGGTCCTTCCAGTAATTACCACCAAGTGTTAAGTATCCGAGGGGTAGCCGTGTTAGTCTGAATCTGTAAAAAGCAGCAGAGGGTCCTGTGGCACCTTTGAGACTAACAGAAGTATTGGGAGCATAAGCTTTTGTGGGTGAGAACCTCACTTCTTCAGATGCCCATATTGAGTAATTGGATTATGATCACTGCTTCCTAGGCAACTACCAACTTCCAGTCCAGTGGTTAGTTCACCTGCATCTGAAGAAGTGAGGTTCTTACCCCCGAAAGCTTATGCTCCCAATACTTCTGTTAGTCTTAAAGGTGCCACAGGACTCACCAAGTGTTAGTAATTCCCACTGGAAATATGTTGATTGGCTCCAATTATGCCTGCAGCCTTCTTGGTGCTGCAGCAACTTCAGTGACCAGGTGTCACAGAGTCCCCAGGCAATGCTCTGGAACTGCTCCCCACAAAGCCAGTCAGGACTCTGGGGAGCCTCCTCTCCCTCGGAGCAGACCGTCTTCAGGGCAAGAAGCTCACACGGCTTCACCTCCTGGGTCTGATCTTGGAGCATTCAGCATATGCCCCTCCGTGCGCTTCCCACAGTGAGTCCGCCCAGGCGGGGTCCTGGGGAAGCCAGAGGGTCCTGCACCCCCACTTCGCAGTCAGACGTGACTCTCAGCCAGCCAGTAAAACAGAGGTTTATTAGATGACAGGAACATGGTCTAAAACAGAGCTTGTAGGTCCAGCGGTGAACGGGACCCTTCGGCCAAGTCCATTCCCTGGCTCAGCGAGGCAGACCCCCGTCTGCCCTCCCTTTAGGGTGACCAGACAGCAAGTGTGAAAAAACGGGACGAGGGTGGGGGGTAATAGGAGACTATATAAGAAAAAGACCCAAAAATCGGGACTGTCCCTATAAAAATCGGGACATCTGGTCACCCTACCTCCCTTCCAGTCCCCAGCTAGCTCCAAAACTCAAACCCCCTCCAGCCCCTCCTTCTCCCAGCTTTGTCTCTTTCCTGGGCCAGGAGGTCACCTGATCTCTTTGTTCACCTTTAGCTATTTCCTTGCAGGGGGGGAAGGAACCCTGGCCATTTGTTGCCAGGGAGACAGTGTGTCAGTGATTTATGCACACTGGCCTATATTCCACCACCTAGAGACTTAAGAAATGCATAGGGGAAACTGAGGCACCCACACAGTATTCAGAGGAAACATTAAGAACAGTCTGACTTCGTCACATCAGGGTGCTGCAACTAGCCCCTATCACACATACAGTTATCCTCTAAAATTGTTAGAAACTCTACGGGTGATTTACTGCTTGTTTCATGAAATCTCCAGCATGTCTACCAAACAAGTTCCTCCTGGCAACATAGCCAGCTCCATACTCTGCCCTTCCCTGGTTCAACTGGGGCTAAGGGATTTGTGCTAGATAGGCTGACCAGATAGCAAGTGTGAAAAATCGGGACGGGGGTGGGGGGTAATAGGAGCCTATATTAAAAAAAGCCCCAAATAGCGGGACTGTCCCTATAAAATCAGGACATCTGGTCACCCTAGAGCTAGACCACATGCCTAACATCAAGCGGCCCATTGACATTCTGTCCGGGCTTTCTGTAGGAGTGATGGTTAGTGTGCTGGATGTGGTGACATTCTTTTGACTCCATTATCATTTGTTACATATTTTAAATGATCACTAGAAAATGTTATACAGTCCCGTGAACTCACGCCACACTTGACAGGAGCCAAGAAGCTTCCTTCCTTGCCCTGTGCCATGGTCCACCCCACCATTACATGTCTCAAGAGTTGCACTCGGGCCTGTCTAGTGAGGTTGGGCCATTCCAAAGGATTCCTTTAATCCCACGAAGGGGGTGAGTCTTTTCAGCTGAATGCACAAACCTCTTGCATGCAGCTAGGTAAGAATCTCTCCCATCCCAGTAACACTTTGATATCTCTTCAGAGGATATCCAATCCCTACTGGGGACTGGGGTCTGAGCAAACATGGTATAGAGTAAATTCACTATACATTCACTATCACGTATACAACAAATATAGTTCAGAGGAGACAGCCTGCTGGGGTCAAACACGTTAACTCGCTGACATTATCATTTAAAAGAAATGTTTTAAGTGCTTGTGCTATTAATATTGTGTGCAGGTAGTGAATATAAATACATTTGCTGCCTAGATATAGAATATTACTTAGTTTGGTATGAGTAGTTAACTCTGAGCAGGAGAAATCTAGAATAGCAGGGCCTGCTGCAGGTCAGGATTGAGGTGCATTCATAATGCTGGGTGTGCATGGAGTGTTTCACAGCTCTCCGCTGCATCCTTGTGCTTTTATGTGGTGCTTAATTTGTGCCAGGGCTGAGCCCCGGCACCTCCGGGCCTGGCAGTTCAGAGCCCCGGCACCTCCGGGCCTGGCAGTTCAGAGCCCCGGCACCGCTGGGTCTGGCAGTTCAGAGCCCCGGCACCTCCGGGCCTGGCAGTTCAGAGCCCCGGCATCTTTGAACTTGCTCATCAGTTATGAATGTAAAAATTGCTTGAGCCCCAGTACTTAATTGCTGGAGCCCTGGCATCTCTTTCATTACAAATTAAGCACTGCTTTCATGTATTATGCAGAAGATGGTTCATTGTTTTTAGTGGCAGTCAGAATAAAATATTATCTTTTTATTAGGTTTATATGTAAGAATCTTGGAGTTTGGAATGCACCTACCATGCAAGGGCACGTACTTATCCCGGAGGTGATGACGTTCTGAGCTGTTCCATCTAGGGAGAGTTTAGGGAAAGCTGGGTGCACCAATCTCAGTGATGTGTTTGCAGAGTTCAGCTCTGCACTGAGGCCAGGACTGAAGGTGCCTGTGCTGGGCTTGCAGATTTTACTCTTCTTTTGGGATTCAGAGGTGTGAATGCCTGCTGCTGGTTTGGGTGTTGTACAGTCACTTCCAGAATACACAAGCCTTTAGTAGCTGTTGTTTGTGCCAAGAGTGGTGACAGTTGTTCCAAACCCATATGCCAGCATGTTCTAAAGTGGTAGAAATCAACCTCACTATGGAAAAATAACAAGAACAATTTTCATCGGCTGCTTGAAACCTCCCGGGAGCCCAGTGAGTCTGTGTATGTGGGGCTCATTCCCCCATCTGTGGCCTGAGGGATACATGTCTGATGACAGCCATGTTTTATGGCTGGGCTTGTTGCATAGTAAAAAACAGAAAAGAAAGGGAAGAAGCAACAGTTGGTGAGTTTGGTTTGGCAGGAGTGATCTGGATAATCTTTCAGTTTGGATGATGGGGCTTCCTTCTAACCTGTGCTGCTCGGGGTGGGGGGGGCACTGCCTGCTGGTGGGAACGCAGTTTGGTTCCAAGGATTTGTTCTCCTTCTACTGACTCTAAACCATTTTTCCATCTGTTCCTTTATTATTTGCAGCTTTCAGTTGGTCCTCTCTTCATTGGCATGATTCTGATCCTACTAATTCAGTCAGAGGAACAATCTCTTTGGTGAGCTCTGAACCACGATGACTGCCTTTGCACTAGTGGCATGGCAATGTTCTCTGTCTCCAGCACAAGACTTCTTGTGTGTCTGGAGCAATTAGCCTGGAGAGCTCAAAAGGATAATAATCCTGGAAATTAGATTCCTGATCAAAGACTCGCATGTATTCCGCACTCTGCTCTTTCCGAAGCTCTCAGATCTTACATGCCAGTTTCAGACTGGATCTCAGTCGTAATAACCAGACAGTTACAGACTTGTCTGCATTGTGACAAACTAGCTGGGACCGAGGAATAGAATCTCTGTGGAAAATATACATGCGGCTGTGGCTGAAAGTGGCCTTGGAAAAACTGAAGTGGAATGACAATCAAAGGGAAGTTGGCTTTGAAGTTTGGGACATTTTTGACCTGTCAGCGCTTTGGGCCACTGTGCTAAGAGGCACAGATACTGAATTGCTTAGAACAGACAAACAAAAAAAACGTTAGGAATTGAGTCGACAGTTTTCTGTTGAAAAGGCAGCGAGAGCAGTGGATTCAGAGGAGAAACTGAAACTGATTCAAACAAGATTCCATTAACTAATTAGGGGAACGTTGGAAATAAGGCCCAGTCTCACAATCCCTCTATTTCTTCTCTCTGCTGGGGCATTCCAAGAATCAGATCACCTGGGGAAAGCACGTTTAAGAAATACCAGATGGTCTTTGTGCGATGCTCCAGCTGTGGACAATCACTCCCAGCCAGGCAATCTGCCTTTCTGTTGGAGCCCTCTAAAACAGCGCTGCCCATTCGTCATGCTTCTCCAATTGCAGCCCTCTGGATAGCTTCTCTTAGCCTTGTCTGGCTCTTCCTTTCCCGTTTTTATCTTCCACCCCCTCCATGAGTTAATGTAGTAACATCCCTTCATTGGCTATAAATCCATTGAAGAGCCATATATAAAATATAACTTGTTAAGGAAGATTGGGAAACATCTGGTTTTTACCCATAAGATTCAGTCTTCACTTGTCTCATATGACGATGTGACTGTTTATGCACGTGTACAACAGAGAGAGCGAGAGAGACGAGAATCCTGGAAGCGCTCTGACTAGAATCTCTGGGTGGAGGAAATGTATTCAGCTCTGGGATAACTTTTTAAAATGTTGATATGCAAAAATGGGGAAGAATCCAAATAGCTGTGTAGATGCCTTCTCCTGACAACGGAGCAGTCGTACCATCTGCAGAGGGGTCTCATCTCTGGATAGGAAACTCTTTAATCTCTCATAACTGATTCTAAATGGCCCATCCCCTTGACATACCTTCTCTTGGAAGGGGCTGTGGGTTCATGCAGATATATTTAAGGGTAAGCAGGTCAGATACTTGGAAAACAATGGCAGTCCTGAGGGTTGATAGGCAACATCAAATAGGGGTATGTACTTGCAATGCATTATAGCAGCAAAAAAACCAGTGTGATTTTAGGCTGTGTCTGCAGAGGTCTCACAGCTGGCATCAGGGAAAGGGCTGTGGTGAGGTCACACTCACACTGTGGTGCATAGTTCTGGGCATCTCATTACCAGAAATGTCAACTGCAGAGATCAGTTGAGAGGAAGCTGCCGGCAAGTCAAGGACCCCTTGGCTCTGGGATTCACTCCCATCTGTCCTGGGGCCAAAGGATCCTGAACTTGTTCACCTTTGCAGCACGCCCTGCAGGTCATCTGTCTGCTCAGGCTGTGGGGAGAGCCGTGGTGTATTTTTCATTTTAATCACTAGCTGACATTTTGTTGTGTGGGGCGAGTGCTAGGTGGCTATTTTTATATGTACAGATTATATTAAACTACTGTCAGGGCAAGTAGGGCTGGGATGGGGGTCTGTGAACAGGCGCCTTTCTCACATTTTCTAGGGTTAAAACCTCACCCCCTTCCTGAGGCTTAGCCTTTTTTAATGAGGAAATTAACAATAAGATAAAGTTCAGGCTGGGCTGCCCCGGGGGTTCCTCCATCTGAAGGGCTTGGCCCCAACTGCAACAGGACCCAGGGGCTGAAAGCTGAAGCTAGACAAATTCAGGCTGGAATAAGGGGTACGTTTTAATGGTGAGAATAATTAACAACTGGAACAATTTACCAACGGTCATGGTGGATTTTCCATCGCTGACCATTTTTTAAATCAAGACGGGATGTGTTCCTAACAGCTCTGCTCTAGCTGTTCTCTGGCCTGTGTTAGACAGGAGGTCAGAGATGATCACAACGGTCCCTTCTGGCCTTGGAATCATTCAAAATCCAGAAGAGGAATGAGGAGCTGGTGGCCGTGCCCAGGTCACTTGCCTGGGATGTGGGCAGATTCAGTTCCCTGCCAGAGGGTGATAAAGGGTTTGAGCAGGGGTCTCCTATCCCCAAGGTGAGAGCTATGGGCTAGTCTGGAGTGGGACTCCCGCAGTCTCTCCCACTGAAGCTGTTCCATTGTGGCTGCACAATGAAAGAGTGGAACAGGGGGACTGGACCCGGGGTCTGCACCTCCCAGGTGGGTGTGCTAACCACTGACTAGGCATGTTCTCGCTTGCTTTGTCTCCCAAGAGCTGTTCCACTGGGCCAGAGAGAGTAGAAATGCCTCTACAGCCCACTGGTTTGGGCACGACGTAGGAGGGGGAGACCCTGGGTCCTGCTCCCTGAGTCCAGCAGCAATGACACTTTCATTATGTAGCCACAGAGGAGCAGCTTCCACATGGCAGTGAGGGAGCCCCAGAGCTCAGTGGTTAGAGCACTCACTTGGGGTGTGGGAGACCCACGTTCAGTCTCCCTCTTTGGCAGGGAAGGAGACTGTTTAAATTAGGGCTGTTAATTAATGACAGCGAACTCACAGGATTAACTCAAAAAATTAATTGCAATTAATCGCACTTATAACAATAGAATACCAATTGAAATATATTAAATATTTTTGGATGTTTTTTCTACATTTTCAATATTGATTTCAAGTAGAACACAGAATCCAAAGTGCACAGTGGTCACTTTATATTATTATTTTTGATTATAAATATATGCACTGTAAAAATGATAAAAGAAATAGTATTTTTCAATTCACCTCATACAAGTACTGAAGTGCAATCTCTTTATCGTGAAAGTGTAACTTACAAAGGCAGATATTTTTTGGTTACATAACTGAACTCAAAAACAAACAGTGTAAAACTTTAGCGCCTACAAGCCCACTCAGTCCTACTTCTTATTTTGCCAGTCGGTAAGATAACCAACTTTGTTTACGTTTACGGGAGATACTGCTGCCTGCTTCTTATTTACAATATCACCTGACAGTGAGAACAGGCGTTCGCATGGCACTTTTGTAGCCAGCGTTGCAAGGTATTTACGTGCCAGATATGCTAAACATTCGTATACCCCTTCCATGCTTTGGCCACCATTCCAGAGGACATGCTTCCATGCTGATGATGTGCGTTAAAAAAATAATGCGTGAATTAAATTTGTGACTGTACTCCTTTGGGGGAGAATTGTATGTCTCCTGCTCTGTTTTACCCGCATTCTGTATATATTTCATATTATAGCAGTCCCGGAGGATGATCCAGCACATGTTCGTTTTAAGAACACTTTCACAGCAGATTTGACGAAACGCAAAGAAGGTACCAATGTGAGATTTCTAAAAATAGCTACAGCACTCGACCCAAGGTTTAAGAATCTGAAGTGCCATCCAAAATCTGAGAGGGACGAGGTGTAGAGCATACATTTAGAAGTCTTAAAAGAGCAACACTCCGATGCGGAAACTACAGAACCCAAACCACCCAAAAAGAAAATCAATCTTCTGCTGGTGGCATCTGACTCAGATGATGAAAATGAACATGGGTCAGTCCACTCTGCTTTGGATTGTTATCGAGCAGAACCTGTCACCAGCATGGACGCACATCATCTGGAATGGTGGTTGAAGCATGAAGGGACATATAAATCTTTAGCGCATCTGGCACGTAAATATTTTGCAACGCTAGCTACAACAGTGCCATGCGAATGCCTGTTCTCAGTTTCAGGTGACATTGTAAACAAGAAGCAGGCAGCATTATCTCCTGCAAATTGTAACCAAACTTGTTTGTCTGAGTGATTGGCTGACCAAGAAGTAGGACTGAGTGGACTTGTAGCTCTCTAAAGTTTTACATTGCTTTATTTTTGAATGCAGTATTTTTTGTACATAATTCTACATTTGTAAGTTCAACTTTCATGATAAAGAGATTGTACTACAGTGCTTGTATTAGGTGAATTGAAAAATACTTTTTTTGTTAGTGCAAATATTTGTAATAAAAAATAAAAATAAAGTGAGCACGGTACACTTTGTATTCTGTGTTGTAATTGAAATGAATATTTTGAAAATGTAATAAACATCCAAAAATATTTAAAATAAATGGTATTCTATTGTTGTTTAACAGAGCGATTAATGGCGATTAAAAAAATTAATCACTTGACAGGATTTGAACTAGGGCTTTCTCCTCCTCCCAGGCAAGTGCTCTAACCAAAGAGCTAGAAGTTATAAGGTGGGTGGTAGCATCACCACCTCCTCCAGCCATTTTGTGTGGAGCAAGTCAGGTGCCTAACTCGTTCCCGCAGGAAACACCGGGGCCGCCTAAGCCGTCTGACTCCAGGCAGCAGGTTCCTATCTGCTAGCAGAGCTAGGTACTCCCTGCTGCCTGGACATAGGTGCCTATCGCTGGCTTTTGTGGACCCGCATTGGTAGGCACTGTCTCTCCCCATACGTTATGTAAGGAGCCTAGATGCCTAACTCTGCTGTGTGGATCATAGTGCCGTTCCGGGATTTTCTAGGCAGTTAACAGTTAGGGGCTGTGACATCCAGCATTGCAATGCTTAGGTGCCTGATGGATCCCACCCCTAGTCCCTGGCTCTTAAAGGAACAATGGTCGGGGATGTCCCTACACCTTCTCTCTCCCTGATGCTGGCTGCTCCCTGGGGCCAATGACTGCTTAAATTATTTTTCCAGACTTTAACTGTTTTCCCTGGACACATGGAATGGAATAATGGGCCTCCTAAACTACTTGCTCTGGCTTTACAGATCCCCTGTTGCAGGCCCAATTCTCGAGACATTGGATAAAATGCTTTAAAACCTCAGGGGGAGAGGATGAATCATTTCCCCCAGATGTGATTTGGTTTTCATTTAACATGGCCGACTCAGCTGGAATCCGACTGGTGAAGGAGAACTCCTCCCAGCGTGAAAAGTCTGTGTGTTTCTGAGCCAAGGCATTAGCGTGTACTGAGCTGTGAGCCCCCTGCTGCTGGGTGAGTGCAGTGATGGAAGGGAAAGGACGCTTCTCCCCTGTCCCAGCCAGGGCCTAGGACATGCAAAATTATTGGTGCCCTAATTGATTGGCCTCACACACAACTTCCAGCAGTGATGCACTAACCTACTTCCCAAAGCTTTCATTAGTCATAGGTCATCTGTTAACTATGGTGATCCGCGGGAGGACATACAGGATGTTAGTAGTCATAAGAAGAGCAATACTGGATGAGACCAATGGCCCATCTAGCCCAGTGTCTTGTCTTCTAACAGTGGCTGGTGCCAGATGCTTCAGAGAAAATGAACAGAGCAGGGAAATTTCTTGAGTGATCCAGGTTGACTGTGCGTTGTCTGAAGAATTACTTCCTTATGTTTGTTCTAATTCTTCTGCCTATTCATTTCATTGCGTGACCCCTGACTTTGTGTTAGATGAAGAGGTAAATACCACTTCCTTATTCACTTTCTCCACACCAGTCATGATTTTACAGACCTCTCTCCAGGGGCGGCAGGTTTGTATAATTTTGGATGCCCAGAATGGGTCCAACTCCCGCCCCTCCCTCCCACCTGCCTAAGGCTCTGGGAGGGAGTTTGGGGTGCAGCAGGCAGGCTGCCCCAGGACTGTGGAGGGGGGCCAGAGAGGAGGACTTCCCCCAGCCCTCTCCCCATCGGCAGCAGTGAGCTCTGGGGGAGGGGGAGCCCCTCCCTGATCCCCCCGGCACGACACTCCCCCAAGCCCCCCCCAGGCTGCTGCTCGGGAGGTTCAGCCAGGATAAGCCCCTCCCCTGTCCCGGAGTTGACTCGGAGTCGCCTGCCGGGAGTGTGGGGGGGCTGCCATGCGCCTCCTCCCTCCGCAGGCGCAGCACCCGGCGCTGCTCCCTTGTAGCTGGCAGTGGCCGGCGAGGGAGCGCCGCGCAGGGTTGCAGGGGGCAACCGCCACTGCCCAGGACAGGCAGGGACGCTCGGGGGATGCGTGCAGGGGCGGCAGGCGGGGCCAGGGGAGAGATCCGGCCCCGAACATGGGTGGAGCTGGGCCCCCTGTGCCTTAAATTTGCTGGAGCCCGGCCACCACAGGCCCATACAACTCACCACCCCTGCCTCTGTCATATCCCCTCTTAGCTGTCTCTTTTCGAGGCTGAAAAGTCCCAGTCATTTTAATCTCTGCTCATATGGAAGCTGTTCCATACCCTGATCATTTTTTTTGCCCTTTTCTGTACGTTTTCCAATTCTAATCTCTTTTTGAGATGGGGTGACCAGAACCATGGATTTATGGAGGCATTATGACATTTTCTGTCTCATTATCTCTCCCTTTCCTAATGATTCCCAACATTCTGTTCGCTTTTTGGACTGCCTCTGCACACTGAGCATATGTTTTCAGAGAACTATCCACAGTGACTCCAAGATCCCTTTCTTGAGTGGTATCAGCTAATTAAGACCCCATCATTTTGAATATATAGTTGGGATTATGTTTTCCAATGTTCATTACTTTGCACTTATCAACATTGAATTTCACCTGACATTTTGTTTCCCGGCCACTCAATTTTGTGAGACCCCTTTGTAACTCTTCATGGTCTGCTTTGGGCTTACTATCATGAGTATTTTTGTATCATTTGCAAATTTTGCCACTTAGCTGTTTTACCCCTTTTCCCACATCATTTATGAATATTTGAACAGCACAGGTCCCAGTATGGGTCCTTGGGGGACCCTGCTATTTACCTCTCTGCACTGTGAAAACTGACCATTTATTCCTACCCCTTGTTTCCTGTCTTTTAACCAGTTACTGATCAATGGGAGGACCTTCCCTCTTATCCCATAACTGCCTACTTTGCTTGAGGGCTTTCAGCGAGGGACCTTGTCAAAGACTTTCTCAAAGTTCCATGTACACTATATCCACTGGCTCACCCCGGACCACATGTTTGTTGACCCCCTCAAAGAATTCTAATAGATTGGTGAGGCATGATTTCCCTTGAAAAAAACTGTATTGACTCTTCCCCAACATATTGTGTTCATCTATGTGTCTGATAATTCTGTACTTACTGGTCTAACTGTCACTGCATCAATAGTGAAGGATAAAACATCATTCTCCTCCTTGGCATCTCCTCTTCCATTGGCTTCCATGGCCCTGTGCGCTCTCTATTCGCCTAGCTTTGGCCAGTCTTTTAATTTCTCCTTTTTTCCTCTTTATAGGAATCCCGTAGCATTCTGTACTCAGGCCTCTCCTCTCTCCACACCTTGTCCTTGAGTGACCCTGTGTTGGCATGGATTCAGCCCTCCCTTCTCTAGACTGGTGACTCACAACAGATCTATTTCTCCACTCTAAGCTCTCTTCTTCCACCCATAGAGCTCATTAGACGAGCTGACAGAAGTAGATGTGCAGCAGGGTGTTCATGGGGATGTATCTTTTCTGGCTTTTCTCATTGCAGTAGCTCCACTTTGCCATGGCCAGCAATAGTCCTAGAAAAGGGTATCTCACACCCGTTAGTGATAGGCTGTCACAGGCTCATACGTTAAGAGACTGTTCTGTGTGTTTTGGAGATGAGGTATCCATTATTACGTATTGCTCTAGGGACCAGTGCACACCACAGCCATGGAAAAAGGTCATGAAGCTAGACGCTCTGTCTCCACAAGAGGGAACTTCATGTGTGTTTGAATTAGCTAGAAGCCTTCTACCTGTAAAAGTGACTCTTGCTGCTTTATCCAGTCTTACCACCCCAAGTTCTTGCAGCCTGGCTTCATTTAATTCTGTTCCTCTCAGATGGTTCTTTGTCCCACTCATTTCCCCCCCCCCCCGGGTTTTTGTTCATCCAGAAATTCTGCCATCATGAGATATTTGTCCCTTGAATCTGTCCGTCTTGGCCTTTCCATTGCCTCCTTTTGTTCCACCATAGCTAAGAGATATACTTGGCCTCACCTCCAGGTGTGGACACCACTCCAGAACTGAACTGAGCAAGATACCATTCAGTGGTCTAAAACTCTTTGAAGTTCTGGATAACAGCAGTAAAAGAAGTTGCATATCTGAGTAAGCTTCCTACGCCTCTGGAGAATTAGGAAAGTGATCCATCCCCTGTTGACCAGTCCCAGCCTCTGTCATTCGGAGGTTTAGGGACACATG
This sequence comes from Trachemys scripta elegans, assembly GCF_013100865.1. NCBI lineage: Eukaryota > Metazoa > Chordata > Testudines > Emydidae > Trachemys > Trachemys scripta. The sequence goes on along the minus strand of NC_048304.1, from coordinate 126,005,053 downwards.
GAGCATGGGGTTGCGTCTCTGACCATCTTGGTTAATTGCCATTGATGGCCCTATTCTCCATGAATTTATCTAAATCTCTTTTTAACCCAGTTATTCTTTTGGCCTTTGCAACATCCTCTGGCAGCTGTCAGAAACTGAGACATGGAGGGTCAGGTCTAGCGGAGCAGTGGCAGTTGGGCCTAGCGGTGAGTGTGGTGGCAGCCGGGCCAAGAACTGGAGCCAAAGGTTGGAGCTGGACTTAGGAGTCAAGAGCAGGTTTGGAACAAAGCAAGAGTGTCCCTCGGAGCTAGTCTGGAGCCAGGGCAGGGCTGGAACAGGACTGGGAATAAGGCTAGTGTCAGAGCGGGCTGGAGCAGGCTAAGACCTGCAGAGTCTGTCACCACTATCACGCAAGGGAGCGTCCCAAGCCAGGAAGTGACATTGGGCAGAGCTCTGTTTCTTCTGTGAGGCTTCTATAGCTGCCCTGAGAGTCCGCACACCAGCTCCCGGCTTGTGGATTGCCTGGAGCCTAGCACAGGAAGGACTCGTCAGCACATGTGGTTAATCGGGCTCTGGGTGGGGGATGACTCATCACCACACAGCAACGAGTTCCAAAGGTTGAGTGTGCGTCGTGAGAGGAAAGTACTTCCTTGTGCTGGTTGATTTCATTGGGTGACCCCTGGTTCTTGTGTTATGTAAATAACACTTCCCTATTCACTCTCTCCACACCATTCATGATTTTATAGACCGCAATCATATCTCCCCTTAGCCATCTCTTTTCTAAACTGAACAGTTCCAGTCTTTTTGATCTCTTCTCATAAGGAAGCTGTTCCATATCTCTAATCATCTTTGTTGCTCTGATCTGTCCTTTTTCCAATTCTAATATATCTTTTTTTTTTAAAGATGGGATGACCAGTACTGCATGCAGTATTCAAGATGTGGGTGTATCATAGATTTCTAGAGTGGCATTATGACATTTTCTGTCTTACTATCTCTCTCTTTCCTAATAGTTCCTAACATTCTGTTTGCTTTTTTGACTGCTGATGCACATCGAGCAGGTGTTTTCAGAGAATTATCCCCAATGACTCCAAGACCTTTTGGCAACAGCTAATTTAGAACCCATCATATGTATAAGTTGCACATTGGAAGACATAATCTTAATACTTTGCACTTATCTACATTGAATTTCATCTGCCATTTTGTTGCCCAGTCACCCAGTTTTGTGAGATCCCTTTGTAGCTCTTCACAGTCAGCTTTGGACTTAACTATCTTGAGTAATTTTGTATCATCTGCGAACATTGCCACCTCAGTGCTTAACCCTTTTTCCAGATCATTTATGAACATGTTGAACAGCACTGGTCCCAGTACAGATCCTCAGGGATCCTGCTATTTACCTCTTTCCATTGTGAAAACTGACCATTTTGTCCTACCCTTTGTTTCCTACCTTTTAACCAGTTAGTGGTTCATGAGAGGACCTACCCCTTTAACACATGACAGTTTACTTTGCTTAAGAGCATTTGGCGAGGCTCCTTGTCAAAGGCTTTCTGAAAGTCCAACACTATATCCACTCGATCTCCTTTGCCCACTTGCTGATTGACACTCAAAGAATTCGAACAGATTGGTGAGGCGTGATTTCCCTTTACAAAAGCCATGTTGACTCTTCCCCAACAAATCGTGTTCATCTGTGTCTGAGAATTCTGTTCTTTACTACCGGTTCAACCAGTTTGCGGGGTACTGAAGTTAGGCTCATTGGCCTGTAATTGCCAGGATTGCCTGTGGAGCCTCTTTTTTTTTTTAAACATCGGCATCTCATTAGCTATCTGCCAGTCACCTGACTCGTTCTGCCCTTAAAATCTGAATCTTAAATAGCAGCAGTGATGTCGATGCGGCGAGGGCAGTGGTAGGCTGGAGCATCAGCTGAAGCACGTTCTCTAAATCAAATAGAGTCCAGTAGCCTCTGCTGGCAGCTCTCCCACCTTGCTGGGAGCAAAGGTGAGCCCTAATCGTGGACTCCAGGGCTTTGTCTTGACTAGAAAGCGATTGAGTTGTGGACGACTGCCATCCTGCCCATCATTCAGGCACTTAATCTGGGTATCATCTTTGATTCAGAGCTCTTTTTATGTCCTCATACCCAGGTTTTGTCTAAATCTTTCTGCAGAACATCTCTAAGATATGGCCTTTCCCATCCACCCACACAGCTAAAACTCTCGTCCAAGCTCACAGCATCTCATGGCTCCATTACTTCAATACCCTTCTCTCTGGCCTTGGCAAATGCAGTCTTGCCCTGCCCATATTCATTCAGAATGCTGCTGCAAAGATCATTCTCCTAGCCCAGTGGTCCCCAACCTTTTCCGTGGGGCGGGCGGCAGACGACTAGCCGCCGAGGACCGTGGCTGCCGGACAAACAGTTGCCGAAATGTCACCATGAAGCGGCAACGTCAAGAGGTGTCGCTGCCAAAATGCCGCCGAAATTTGGTGGCATTTCGGCGGTAGCGCTTCTTGACGTTGCCACTTCTTGGCAGCATTTTGGTGGCTGCTTTTTCGGCGGTCAGTAGGCGGGCGCACATGGATGCCCCGGCGGGCGCCATGGCACCTGCGGGCACCGCGTTGGGGACCCCTGTCCTAGCCTGTCACTTTGCCCTTGTTACCCCTCCATTGGCTTTGCCTTCTCTTTACATTCAACGTAACTGCTTGTCTTCATTTTCAAGGACTTCGTAGTCCATCTCCATCCGATATTATCTCTCATTCGCTATTGAGCTGTTGATGCTTGCTTCTGATTGGCTCAGATGGCAGCCTCTATTGCGCCCACTTGTTGCATTTTCAAACAGGCACCTCTGTGTTTTCTCCCATGCTGCCGCTCAGACTTGGGCGGTGCTCCACCTACACTACCGCAAGCTGCCTTATTATCGACCTTCAAACCCTTCCTCAAAACGCTTCTTTGTGCATTGCCTGCACAAATCTTGACAGCAGTTAGGCTGCTAGCGTGCAGAGACCGTGCTGACTCCTTGTGCTTCCCCATCTGTGGTCTCTTGTCTCACTCTCAGATTGTAAGAGCTTTGGGGCAGGGAGCATCTTTTTGTTCTGGGTTTGTACAGCACCTGGCACAGTGTGACCTTAGTCTGTGACTAGGGCTCCGTAGCACTAGAATGAACTCAGTACAGGTACTTACGAAACGAGTGTCCAAAAGTTCATTTTATGATCATACTGTTTGCAGATTCCCAGATCTAGGGTTTTTATGCAGAAAGAGTTTTCATTTGATAGAATGCTGTGAATTCGAGTTTTAGCAATTAGCCTCTTGAGCTATCTCCGAGAGGTCTGGCACAAAGACAAGTCATTAGTCAATCCTGAAATAGTCATCAAGCCGAGAAACAGCTTATTTTATATACTGTTTCTTAGAGAGTTAAATATTTCCACATATCCGAGCGCTGATTGGAGTCTTGAGTCCTTTCCAAATGTTCAACCTGTAAAGATATTTGAGAACCCCAGGACTTAGACGCTTTCCAAAAAATGATAGATTTCACTTGAACGTTCACAAATGGAAAACCACAACTCCCCATAGCTGCAAAGCACCAGCTGTCATACCAGGTATGGAGTATGAGAAAACACTTTCTAAAAGCTTCAGGGACTTCCCATTATCTGGAAGTTTTTAGTGCTCTTAAAATTTGTGAAGAAAAGAACGTTTTTTCAGGCACAGAGTTGCCTCAGATAATCGGCCGCACCTGTTTGGAAGCAACTCTTCACGTTCTCTTGTACAGATTGTTGTTGCATGTGTTTTTGTTAATTTTTCCTAGAAACCTGCGTGTCAACTAACTAGAAGCCTACATTGCAATTCTGTGCAAAATCGATAATAGCTAATTGGAGTCTTTCTAGGGCGCTATTTCCGTTTGGGCCAACAAAACCTAGGCCGGATTGCCGAGCAACAGGTTTCAGTGCACAGGAAGAAGCTGCTTTCAGAGAGATTGGCTCTGACCTCCATGCCTGTCCAATAGAAAGCAGAGGGTTCACAGTGCAGAAATAGTGATCGGTTCAGGGAACAGAAAACAGCTGGTTTCAGGGATGTTTGTTTTCAGTCAGACACAGTGCAGCCCTACGAAACAAGAGTTTAGGAGCCGAGGGGTTAAATACAATGGCATTCACTGTTCTGTACTGAAAATTCTAGTAATAGGATAATCCTCAAGTTGGACTGCCTGCTTTTATTGGCCAATATGTTGCCAAAATATATGTGTGGTATTCTGAATTGGTAAGTGGTTCCTATTTATAGGAGAGAAGCCTTCTAATGTCCTGAGTTCAGTATGTTCTGTCATCCCAGATCCTGTTTCTGATCTGTGTTTAATAGGGTGTGACAGAGAAAGATAGGAACGTTATGAACACATAGCAGGCTGGGAGCCCTTTGATTTTAACTCCGCTACCTAGCTGGGGGCTGCAGTCACTAATTACACACAATACGGGCTGTACTGTAAAGACCCACCTTGTTCCTTTTGGAGTTTACCTTTTCTTTTCAAATGCTTTGTCCCTCAGCCATTTACATGCTGCTTGTCCCAGCTCTGCTGAATGTGTCTGCCTCCCTCCTTTGTACTAATTCTAATGGAAAAATATTGCCCATGTATAGAATTTTTTGTGTAATATCTTTAATATACGCTGGGAATCCCAGAATTGGATAGTACCATTGTATACATTAATTTATGGTATAAGAGAGAAACTAAGAGCAGTGGGCATGGGAGAAAATGATACGTTTGCATTAGTTATGTAATGAAAGTGAGACACCCATGGAGGCTGCTCTCGACAGCAGGAGTTGCAGAGGCGGCAGGACTGTGTGGACAAAAAGAGAAGCAGGTCTGTGCTGGAAAAGTGGAGGGAGAGGGAGCAGCGCAGAGCTAAAGTCCAGGAGGCCAGCTGAAGCATGTCAATAGAGGGAGTTTCCTTTATAACAGTACCTTGCATTTCGATAATGCGTTTCGTGTAAGGGTCTCAGAGCACTTTTCAGACATTGAATAACCCTCACAGCACCTGTGAGAGAGTGTGCAGGCCAGTTACGGTTGGGTAACATGAGACACAGAGCACTGAAGTGACCAGTTCAGGGTCACAGAGCAGAGAGGAGAACTTGGGTCCTGACCAGTTTCTTGCTCTAACCCAGTGGTTCCCAAAGTTTAACAACCTGCGAATCCCTTTCACGAAAATATCAAATCTCCAAACCCCCTCCTAAAAACGAATAGTTCCAGGGATTTTCTCCCTTACATGAGCATAAATTATAGAAGCAGTGATCTTGGAAATAATTTGGCTTTTTTATGACATGCTTATTACACACTATTTATTATCCTATTATTTATCATTACATTATTAATTTTATTACATTATGAAAACGGCAACACTCTTCCAAGATTTCACTTTTGTAGCTCATATCACTTTGATTAAGCCTGTGTTAGGACAAGGCTCCTACATGTTTCATCAAGGAGTACCAGACGTGAACCAGCATGGAGGTATTTAAGAAGCCAACTCAAATAAAGAGTTCATCCCACAAGCATTCGGGTCATGAGCAGTCCAGGCAAACAACGCACGACTACAACAAAGCTTAAACTTGTTCTTCATAATAATCTTAAAAGCAACACTAGCAGCCTATTTAATTTTAGAAACAGCAAAAAATATCCACCTCCTTTTCCATTTCTCATAAGGAGTTTTGAAGTTTAAATCTCCTCAGTGTGATGGATGCGCTTGCTTTGATCTGCATAGCTCTTGGAAGTCCGGAACTATTGGAGAAAGAAAGTCTCAGGTCTGGTTCGGCATTGAGTCTGCTTCTGTATTTGGTTTTCAGATGTGCATACGAGGAAAATGCTTTCTTGCGTAAGTATGTTGTTGAAAATGGTAACAAAACTATAGTAGCGTTTTCTGCCAGCAGGGGGTACTAGTTTCTTAAACTCAGCCAAAAGTTGATCAATGACAGATTTCTGAAACTCCTTTTCAGTTCATAATCACAGGAGATCTCAATCAATTTCTCTTTTCCCTCAAAAACAATGAGGAGTCCGGTGGTACCTTAAAGACTAACAGATTTATTCGGGCATAAGCCTTCATGGGTAAAAACCCCACTTCTTCAGATGCATGGAGTGAAAATTACAGATACAGGCATAAATATATATTGGCCCATGAAGAGAAGAGAGTTGCCATACAAGTGGAAAACCAATATTGAAGGCCAATTCAGTCAGGGGGGATGTGGTCCACTCCCAATAATTGATGAGGAGAGCTGAGAACGGTGCGCCTGGTGTGCCAGACCTTTCGGGCATACTTAACGGGACAATGTGTATCAGTCATGATGGACAACACCACGGCAATGTTCTGTATCAACAAACGGGGTGCACACTCCTCTCCCCTGTGCCAGGAAGCCCTCATGCTGTGGGACTTCTGTGTAGAACATTCAATACACTTACAAGCGTCGTACCTCCCCGGGGTACAGAACGAGCTGGCGGACCACCTCAGCAGGTCGTTTCACAGCCACGAGTGGTCCCTTCGCCCGGACATCGCGATTTCAATCTTCCAGAGGTGGTGCTGTCCCCAGATAGACCTATTCACCATGTCAAACAACAGGAAGTGACAGCAGTTCTGCTCCTTCCAGAATCACAGCCCGGGCTCCAGAGCGGGTGCGTTCCTCCTCCCATGAGGAAGTTGTCTCCAAAAGCCTTTCCACCCATACCGCCCGTTCACAAGGTGCTCCTCAAGATCCGGAGGGAACCAGCTCAGGTTATATTGATAGCACCAGCCTGCCCCCGCCAACTCTGGTACACATCTCTCTTAGACATGTCTTTGGGAGCCCCGATCACCCTGCTGCTCTTCAGGGCCGCCCAGAGGGTGGGCAAGTGAGGCAATTTGCCCCAGGCCCCGGGCACCACAGGGGCCCCCACGAGAATATAGTATTCTATAGTATTGCAACTTTTTTTTTATAGAAGGAGCCCCTGAAATTGCTTTTCCCCAGGCCCCCTGAATCCTCTGGGCAGCCCTGCTGCTCTTCCCGGACCTTCTTACGCAAGATCATGGTTGTCTTCAACATCCAAACCTGGAGTTGCTTCACCTCAGGGCTTGGAAGCTCCATGGTTGAACCCAATGGAGCTTTCCTGTTCAGACCAGGTTAGACAAATCCTCCTTGGCAGCAGGAAACCCTCTACAAGAGATACCTACCTTGCCGAGTGGAAGAGATTTTCAGTTTGGTCGGCGCAGCGTCATTCGTCCCCGATGCTGGCATCAGTGCCACTTATTCTGGACTACCTCCTCCATCTGAAGCAGCAGGGGCTTTTGTTATCGTCAATAAGAATGCACTTAGCCGCCATCTCAGCCTTCCACCCTGGCGCGGAGGGCCTCTCTCTGTTTGCTAACCCGATGGTCAGCCGGTTCTTAAAAGGGCTTGACAGGCTATACCCTAATGTCCGTCAGTCTGTTACGTAAATTAAGTTGTCATGGAATAAAAGGGAAGGTCCTTTCATAGACTGAGAACTGGTTAAAAGACAGGGAACAAAGGGTAGGAATAAATGGTAAATGTTCAGAATGGAGAGGGGTAACTAGTGGTGTTCCCCAAGGATCTGTTCTAGGACCAATGCTATTCAACTTATTCATGAATGATCTGGAGAAAGGGGTAAACAGTGATGTGGCAAAGTTTGCAGATGATACTAAACTGCTCAAGATAGTTAGGACCAAAGCAGACTGTGAAGAACTTCAAAAAGATCTCACAAAATGAAGTGGTTGGGCAACAAAATGGCAAATGAAATTTAATGTGGATAAATGTAAAGTAATGCACATTGGAAAAAATAACCCCAACTATACATACAATATGATGGGGGCTAATTTAGCTACAACAAATCAGGAAAAATATCTTGGAGTCATCGTGGATAGTTCTCTGAAGACGTCCTCGCAGTGTGCAGAGGCGGTCAAAAAAGCAAACGGGATGTTAGGAATCATTAAAAAGGAGATAGAGAATAAGATGGAGAATATATTACTGCCCTTATATAAATCGATGGTATGCCCACACCTTGAATACTGCATACAGATGTGGTCTCCTCATCTCAAAAAAGATATACTGGCACTAGAAAACGTTCAGAGAAGGATAACTAAAATGATTAGGGGTTTGGAATGGGTCCCATTTGAGGAGAGATTAAAGAGGCTAGGACTTTTCAGCTTGGAAAAGAGGAGACTAAGGGGGGATATGATAGAGGTATATAAAATCATGAGTGATGTGGAGAAAGTAGATAAGGAAAAGTTATTTACTTATTCCCATAATACAAGAACTAGGGGCCACCAAATGAAATTAATGGGCAGCAGGTTTAAAACAAATAAAAGGAAGTTTTTCTTCACACAGCGCACAGTCAACTTGTGGAACTCCTTGCCTGAGGAGGTTGTGAAGGCTAGGACTATAACAGCGTTTAAAAGAGAGTCCTGTGGCACCTTTAAGACTAACAGATGTATTGGAGCATAAGCTTTCATGGGTGAATGCCCACTTCGTCGGATGCATCCGACAAAGTGGGCATTCACCCATGAAAGCTTATGCTCCAATACATCTGTTAGTCTTAAAGGTGCCACAGGACTCTCTGTT
>NC_048304.1:125924963-125992049 GCF_013100865.1 Trachemys scripta elegans | reverse complement strand
GCAAAAAAACTTCAGGACCGGACTCCAGAGAGAAACTGCTGAGCTTCAGTTCATTTGCAAATTTGACACCATCGGATCAGGATTAAACAAAGACTGAATGGCTAGCCAACTACAGAAGCAGTGTACCTCCCTTGGTGTTCACACTTCAACTGCTAGCAGAGGACCTCACCCTCCCTGATTGAACTAACCTCGTTATCTCCAGACTGATTCTTGCCAGCATATTTATACCTGCCCCTGGAAATTTCCATTACATGCATCCGACAAAGTGGGCATTCACCCATGAAAGCTTATGCTCCAATACATCTGTTAGTCTTAAAGGTGCCACAGGATTCTCTGTTGTGTTCCGTCAGGCAGGCAGACTCCTCCCCCTTCTTGCCTTCCCTGTCCCTGTGGCACCTTTAAGACTAACAGATGTATTGGAGCATAAGCTTTCATGGGTGAATGCCCACTTTGTCGGATGCATCCGACGAAGTGGGCATTCACCCACGAAAGCTTATGCTCCAATACATCTGTTAGTCTTAAAGGTGCCACAGGACTCTCTGTTGTTTTTTACGGATCCAGACTAACACGGCTACCCCTTTGATACTTGACAGCGTTTAAAAGAGAACTGGATAAATTCATGGAGGTTAAGTCCATTAATGGCTATTAGCCAGGATGGGTAAGGAATGGTGTCCCTAGCCTCCGTCTGTCAGAGGAGGGAGATGGATGGCAGGAGAGAGATCACTTGATCATTACCTGTTAGGTTCACTCCCTCTGGGGCACCTGGCATTGGCCACTGTCGGAAGACATGATACTGGGCCGGATGGACCTTTGGTCTGACCCAGTCTGGCCACTCTTATGTTCTTATGTACAAGCTGGCGATCCTGGTGGCGATAACCTGGGCCAGGAGGTGTCTGAACTCAAGGCCCTAACCTCAGAGCCCCCTTATACTGTGTTCTATAAGGACAAGGTGCAGCTCAGACCTCATCCTGCTTTCTTCCCGAAGGTTGTGTCGCAGTTTCACATCAACCAGGACATCTTCCTCCCGGTGTTCTACCCTAAGCCACATTCCAACAGCAGGGAGCAGAGGCTCAACTCATTGGACGTCTGCAGGGCACTAGCTTTCTACATCGAGAGAATGAAGCCGTTCAGAAAATCGGTCCAGATATTCATGGCAGTGGGGGACAGAAGGAAAGGCCTGCCCATGTCATCACAACGCATTTCATCATGGATCACGTCCTGCATTTGTGAGTGCTACAACCCGGCGGGGGTTCCCGCACCCCCAATCACTGCGCACTCCACCAGGGCGCAGGCTTCGACAACAGTGTTCCTGGCGCAGGTCCCCACTCAGGAAATCTGCAGGGCGGCGACGTGGTCCTCCATCCACACTTTCACCACGCACTGTGCAATCACCCACAAGGCCAGAGACGATGCAGCCTTCGGATGAGCCGTGCTCCAATCAGTGGACGACTCCGACCCCACCTCCTGAACTTGGGCTTGGGAGTCACCTGATTGGAATTGACATGAACAAGCACTTGAAGAAGAAAAAACGGTTACTCACCTTCTCGTAACGGTTGTTCTTCGAGATGTGGTGTTCATGTCCATTCCAATACCCACCCTCCTACCCCTCTGTTGGAGCAGGCGGTAAGAAGGAACTGAAGGGGGTGGCGGGTCGGCAGGGCTCTATATTGGGCACCGTGAGGTCGCGACTTCAGGGGGCACTCAGGCCGGCCCGACGGACGCTGCTAAGGGAAAAATCTTCTGGCTCCTGTGCACGTGCACACGCGCACACCTGATTGGAATGGACGTGAACAACACGTCTCGAAGAACAACAGTTACGAGAAGGTGAGTAATGTTTTTTTGAGATTCGAGGATGATACCAGTGCTGATCCAGAGAAGGTCTAAGTCAAGGAAGAAGATAGAATAGTTGGGTTTGAGCACGCCCATTGTGACAGCGCGTTCGGCTGTGGAGAACTGGTAGCTGGAGAGTCTAGGACTGATCACAGAATGAGCCCCGCCAGAGGGGAATCAGGCAATTCCCTATAATGTGGCTGCAGCAAAAGGGGGAAGTCCAGGGGGGACAGTGCAGGGGGGAGAAGGAAGGGCTCCTGCAGAGATCATGACACCAGGCAGCTTGGAGGGTGAAGCCCAGTGTGCAGGAGGCTTTTGAGGGGGCAGGAAACCCTGGCTGTGTTTGAGGCTGTGTTTGAGGCTGGCCATCAGAGCCCAGCGAGGGAGAGCTTGGAGGACGGGCTGGGAGATCAGACCAAGATGGAAGAAGAGCCCTGTGGGTGAGTGAAAACGTCAGAGCTATGTATGGACTTTTTCTTTGTGTTGTTGGAATGGACTTTAGTTTGGGCCTCTGGGTTGTTGTAAACTGGTTCTGGTAGTAAACTATTCACTTCTAGGGGTATTGTTAACCTGAGAGAACTTCTCCGAGTTCTTAAAGGACCCTGAAAAAGGAAAAACAGAAGCAAAGGCTCTGTGGAGACATTCCTGGCCAGAAGGGGATGTTTAGTAAGCAGCAGTCCTGTTACAGCCCTCTTGCCCAAGAATGAAGAGAGCTTTGTTTTGGAGCCAGTTAGCTGAAGAAAGTTAACAGTCACAGATTAACTAGGCCCAGGCAGGCAGAGAGGTCAGCCAGGGAGGACTCATTGCAGTTGTCAAAGAATACATACAGTGGAGTATCATGTGTGTACAGCAGAGCTAAGGTTAAATGCCTGGAAAGAGATGGCCCAGTGGGAGAAAGAAGATGGAAAACAGTCTTTTGTGAGGCTTTGGCTGAGTACCATTCAATATTCTGATTAAATAATTAGCACTATACAATATCAGTAGGGCACGTAAATGGATAAAGAACTGACCAAGTGGGAGATCTTAAAAAGTAACTCTCTGTGGGGGAATCTTCATTGAATTTAGGTGTTTCTAATGGGATTTCGCAAGGATCGGTTCTAGGCCTGACTGTTCCAGATTTTCATCAATAATCTGGAAGTAACTGTGGATAACATTTGTGGTTGACACACAAAGATTGGCAGAAGGGTAAGTGGTCTGGATTGTTTGGTAAACTGGGCCCATTCAAACAAAATGTGCTTTACTACAGCCAAATGCCAGGGCATACATCTAGGAAAAAAGAATGCAGACCATCCCTACAGAATGAGGTACTGTATTCTGGAAAGCAGGGACTAAAAAGGATTTAGCAGTCATAGTGGACAAGCAACTGAACACGAGCTCCCAGTGCGACATTGTGGCAAAAAGGGCTAATGCGATCCTTGAATGTATAAACAGGGATTAGTGAGTAGAAGTACAGAGGTGACTTTAACCTCTGTATATGTAATTGATGAGACAGATACCGAATACTGTGTCCGGTTCTGGAGTCCACATTTTAAAAAGGATGTTGAAAAAATTAGAGAGGGTGCAAAGAAGAGCCACAAAAATGATTTGAGGGATGGAGAAAATGCCTGACCCGGGAGACAAAGAGCGTCAAGCTGTTTAACTTGTCAACAAGAAGATGAAGAGATGATCTGCTTACAGTGCATATGTCTCTTCATGGGATGAAAATAGCAGGTAGAAAAGGGCTCTTTAATCTAGCGGAGAAAGGCACAAGAACCAATGGCTTGGAGCTGAAGCCAGACACATTCAGATTGGAAATAAGACACAGTTTTAACAGTGAGAGTTATTAATTGTCGGAGAAAAACAGAGTTCTCACGCTCAGGTTGGGTGCAGCAAGTTCATAGAAGACCTCAGATTCCTTGCTTCAACTAACCTGAGAGTGAGAACAACAAACTGCCAAGGAAAATGGTGGATTCTCCATCTCTTGGTGTCTTCTAGAAAGGCCTCCAGTCTGGATCTGAAGATATGCGTTTGTCAAACACAAATTATTGGGCTGAATACCAGGGTAACGGGGAGAAATTTTATGGCCTGTGTTATGCAGGAGGTCAGACTAGATGATCTGCTAGTCCCTTCTGGCCCTAAAGCCTACGTATCTCTGAGAAAACAGGACCAGGAACTGAATCTTGAGGTTGTTCATAGAGGAGGGGTCTCCGTAGTGGTGCCAGAGGCTCAGACAGTGGTTTGCTGTGTAGGAAGCAGTGAAATGGTTCCCATGGGTGAAAGTAGTTTTTGAGAAGAAGGTGAATTACCTGGCGCTGAAGGCTGAGGGTAGCAATGCGTAACAGAAGGAACAGTGTATTCCAGGAGACAGTTTCTGTAGCTGGCTTTGTTCTTGAAGCCAGCTGGCACTCGGTACATTCTGTTTTATTTCCATGGTGCTGCAGTGGGAGTGGGGGCAGTTCTGTGTCCTTCCTTCCCCTTAGCAGGAGGAGGGGTCCAGGCTTGACTTGCAGCAGGTTTGGGGGGAAGCTTCCAGGCTCACTTTTCTTCCTTCCCTCCCCTGCCCTGATGTAGGGATTGTCCTCAGGAGACCTGGGGACTGATTCTGCCCTGGGACACCTCACAGTCTCTGACTTTCAGCTTGGACAGCACCAGTTTCTCCTGCTCATGTCCACCTGTGATGAGGCCCCAAGTGATGTGTTTCCTTCTGACCTGTGGTATTGTCCAGGATAGCCAGTTGGCAGGCAGCAGCATAGGTTAGCTTCAGTCCCATGGCCTGGCTTTGCCCGACCTTTTGTATATCCACTGCCTGGAAGGCTGCCCCCAACTTGTCCACTGAGCTCCTGCACTGTCCTCATTGACACACACTCCTCCCGCCTCACAACACACTTCTCCCTGCAGGGCCTAAACACTCAAATCATCCTCGCAGAGGAGGACAGTAAAACACCTGAGACTTGTAGGGTTGTCAACTTTGACTGAAGCTGTTCTGGGAGATTTTTCCCCAACAGGACGTGATGTTGTTTTCTTAAGATACGCTATTAAAATCTCCCGGATTGCTTCCTGTAGTCACCGGGAGATCGATGCCGATTCCGGTAGAATCCCTAGAGACAGAGCATGGCGCTGACCGGCCGTGTGCCTGATGCTGCTGCTCGCTCACCTGCTTTTGTCACCATCCTTCCCTTCCCCTTGACCGTAGGTCATGCTACTCAAGATGGAGTTCCCTGGCTCTTAGGGGGGGGTTGGAGTGGGACGGCTGATCACACTGTCTTTGAGCCAGGTAAAATGCAGGCAGATTCAGTGTAAACTCCGCAGCACATCTCACTCCCCAGCTACGGCACCACAATATTTGGTCCTCACTGCTGAAGCAAAACTGCTTCCTCTTGGCTCCCTTTTGATAAATGTGTGTAGCCCCTGGCAGTAGGGTGACCAGACAGCAAGTCTGAAAAATCAGGACAGGAGGTAGAGGGTAATAGGAGCCTATATAAGACAAAGCCCCAAATAACGGGACTGTCCCTATAAAATCGGGACATCTGGTCACCCTACCTGGCAGGTTCCTCACCTGTTCTCTGGGAGCCAGTCAGTCGTGCTGCTGGACATTCCTTTCCTTCCTTCGATGCTTCCTCTCGAAGCTGCGGGAGCTTGGCTGCCCGTCCAGGCGTTGCTCGTGCTCAGAAGCGTTTTTCCTTTGCCCCTGCTTGGGGGTGACTGGGCTCCTGGGATATTCCCTTTTATGCTTCTGGAAAACGTATTTGCCTTTGACATTAGTTCCTGTCCACACGCACTCCCCAGTGAAGTCCAAGGTTAAAAAACATGTACGTTTTCTGTAACCTCTGCTTTGCTTGTGATTTCCGATTCTTTCTTTGTAACAGGGACTGTTACTTCTCCAGCAACTGCCTTGAAAATGTCTTTTGTCTTTATTTCTTTTATTTAGCTTTTCTTACATTTTTTCCACATTCTGTAAATTCTCCTGCAGTCCCAATGTCTTAAACGTTTGTGCCTCCTTTTCTCTCTCTCCATCTCTCCCAATATAGACAACAGAAATGCTAAATCCTTATAATCTGTAGAAAGCATGAACTTGGTTGTTAGACGTTTTCCAAACATTACACTTCATGGAAAAATTTTCTGTAAGATGTGGAAATGAAACAGCTGTCTCCCACTCTCTCCTGGGCAGTTCCTGTGCGGCCTCTCTCCTCTCTCCAAATTTACAGCACTCTCCATTGGGCAAGTGACCAATGGTCACCTTCAAACTCTTGTATTTATGATGTGCCAAGCAGTGGTTACGATGATGGTGTTTATATGCTAGTCAGATCTATGTGGTGTGATTAACATAGCGCTACAGCAAGAAACCGAGGGCTAACGTTTCCAGCGCGGGGAGCGTTCCACCAGCAGAGTCATTGCTTAGAAATTCAGGGCGAGTCGTGGGTAACTGCTTTCGGCAGACAATTCACTTGCTTTGAACTTAGAGATTTCCCTCCTCCCGCGGGGTGCAAAGTAAGTCAGTGGTGATTTTTCATTCACACACAGTCTCCTGCCTCCAGGTCATCACTCACCCCATCTAGGATCAGGACCTGTGATGACCTGCCCCGCTCAGGTTAGATAAGGGCCACCCCATTCTTACAGAACTGCAACACTTGCAAATTGAGAAAGTGCCTCAATATCATCACTAGTCCTTAGTACAGGTTTTTCTGTCGCCGGACTTAATGTGTCTTCCCTCTCTGGCTTGCCAGGTGCTCCAGCCTCTGGGTATTGGCTGGTGTAGGTAATGGATAATGACTCCTTCTGGGGGAGGTCGTTCTCCAGTTGGGATCTCTTCTTTGTGATGCGTGAAATGCTCTTTCAGTGAACCCAAAGTTTAAAAAATTTACCAAGGGCTGTGGTGGAGTCTCCATCACTGACCAGTTTTAAATCAAGAACGTATGTTTTTCTAAAAGCTCTGTCTAGGAATTATGTTGGAGACATTCCCTGGTCTGTGCTGTACAGGAGATCAGACTGGATGATCACAATGGTCGCTTTCAGCCTTGGATTCTAGAAAGGTAATTGTGATAGGGTGTCCTAGGTGTTTGCTGCCCCCAGCCAGAGACCTTACTGCCTTGGTACACCCCACCCTAGGAAGAGAAAAGCAGTGAGTTCAGACCTCCAGGGCTTGCCTAGAGAGGTCTCCCATGATTAGCTGCAGACAGAACCAATGAGCGTTGGTCCTCTGATGCCTAGAAGGGCCAGGAGCAAGCATAGGCCAATCAGGGCCCAGCAGGCCATGTAAAAAGGGCTGGCTGCTTCAATTAGAGCCCAGTTCTGGGTGACACCAGGTTCTCCCTGCTCTGTCCCAAGTCACTGGTCTGGTCAGCACCTGGCCTTTGATAGCATTTGCCTTGGGTCTCTGGGAAGGACTCTTGTTTATGTTATGGAATTTAATGCCCAGGTGGCTTTACTGAATTCAGCATTAATTGGTGTTCTGTAAACCTGACGGGAGCCGACTCTGCGGGGCACCTGGTTTAGGTGAGCCCTGCGCAGTAATGTCTGCCCCTGTTGGCACGTTGGCAGTGGAGACAGGCAGCCCTTTGCAGCAGCAGAGTCATTGAGGAAGCAACCACAAGGATGCAGCTATCACTGTGTGGCTGACTCTGACCGCTGATTGCCAGGAATGTGATTTGGTCTCTGTGGCAGGCGAGCGCCTGAGGAGGAGGAAACCTTTGGCTGTCATGCAATTTTGGGAGTGCAAAATCTCAAATGATCAGATAAAATTCAATGTTAAATGCAACGTCATGCACGTGGCATAATATAATACCAAGTATACATACAAAATGATGGTGCCTAAATTAGCTGTTACCCATCAAGAAAGATCTTGGTGTCGTTTGCAGGACTCTGGAATTTATACGACTCTTTCTCACTATGCCCATATCATCCTGAACTCCTTCTCCAGCTTCAGAAGACTTAAAAATGATCTCCAGTCATCAATGGGACAGACACAACTGAATAATGTAGCTGTCCTTAACATTCATCAAGACATTACCAGAGAGCTAGATGTAAATAAGATTGCTGACAGTTTCATCCAGAAAGCTACAGTGAGACATAGGCCTTGGCTACACTTGGGAATTCACAGCGCTGCCGTGAATCGCGAGTGTAGTCGCATCACCAGTGCTGCGAGAGCTCTCGCAGCGCTGTATGTGCTCCACCTCTCTGAGGGGAGTAGCTTGCAGCGCTGCGAGCGAGCGTGCAGCGCTGCAGGCTCTGATTACACTGGCGTTTTATGGGGCTACACTCGCTGCGCTCGGGGGGGGGGGGGGCGTTTTCACCCCCCTGAGCGCAGCAAGTTGCAGTGCTGTACAGCGCCAGTGTAGCCAAGGCCATAATGTCTTTAAACTGGGCTGTTAGTGAAGACAGCTTGTAGGTGACTGCAATGATTTTAATATACTATAATTTATGATAATGTAATGATGTGGTTCATAACAATTTAATCGTTATGAAAATAATAAAGATACCAATGATAGACACATTCAGTAACTAGAATATGAAAAGTGTATAAATAGGCTGAAAATAACCTTCCCCAAAACTGGCAGAGTGCCCCCGCCCAAACATGCACATGTCTTCAAAAGCACCCACTGGCAAAAACAAAAGTCAGCGCCCGTGATCCCAGGGCCTGACACACTCTCAGTGCCTCTGTTGTCTGGGAGAGTCACACATTCCCAGCAAGTGTTCGATTTGCAAGAGCTTCAGGCCTTGTGCCAGGAAGGACAGGGAGGCCTGCCTTCGGGTCCTCCTGTTGACCAAGTCCATGAGACCTGCTTCCAAACCAGGCCCCCGTCTCCCCCCACACAGGGACTTTTGGAGCCCAAGAGTGTAAGTGTGGGCTTTCTGCCTTCCAGAGCCCTGGCTAGACCTGTGAACACAACAACGAGTTATCCTCTGACAGACCACAAGGAGCCAGAAGCCCCAGCGGTAGATTGCCGAACAGGTCTTCCTCTAAGAGGAGAGCTTCTCCATGGCACCGTTCATCCTCTGTGACTTCATAGTCCAGGACAATTCCCCCTGATGCTCTGTCTCATGCTGATTCCAACTGTGCCGCACCAAAGTGCCCAGCACTGAAATCCAGGACTTGGGGAAAGAGTTCAGCACCATCTATCTCAACGGCCTTGGTGCTGACTCCCTCGGTTCCCAACCCAATCTAACTGGGGCAGCACATCATTGTCGTTGTGGAGATTTCTGAGAAAACCCAGTTCCAGTGCACCTCTTTATGCCTCTCTGTGTGGTCAGGTACTAGGGAATGATGGATCTGCAGATCCATCCCGAACTGTGGTCCTCCTTGCTGTCGACTTCAGTCCTACAGTCAGTGCTGATTCTATCCACCAATGCAACACCGTCAGTCTCTAATACACCAAGACCATGGCCCCACCTTTGGAACCGGGCTAGGCAGTATCTTCGGCTTCATCCATACCAGCAGCATCTGTGCACATCCAGATTCTCACCACATCCCTCCACATCTTACAGAGAGTCTAGATACCCCCTACGAGAGAGATACTGGGACCCCAGATCCCAGGCCCATGGCTCTTACCACTGATGCCTTTGTGGCCCTGTTGGGGCACCGGGTCTGCTTAGAGCAGCTTCAGTCAGAGGCGGTGTTCCCTCTGATGTTTTCATCCATGTGCAGAATGAATGTTGCTATGTGCACGGGTAGTGATCAATGGCTCCATGTCTAGTTGGCAGCCGGTTTCAAGTGGAGTGCCCCAAGGGTCGGTCCTGGGGCCGGTTTTGTTTAATATCTTTATTAATGATCTGGAGGATGGTGTGGACTGCACTCTCAGCAAGTTTGCAGATGACACTAAACTAGGAGGCGTGGTAGATACACTAGAGGGTAGGGATCGGATACAGAGGGACCTAGACAAATTAGAGGATTGGGCAGAAAAAAACCTGATGAGGTTCAACAAGGACAAGTGCAGAGTCCTGCACTTAGGACGGAAGAATCCCATGCACTGCTACAGACTAGGGACCGAATGGCTAGGTAGCAGTTCTGCTGAAAAGGACCTAGGGGTCACAGTGGACGAGAAGCTGGATATGAGTCAACAGTGTGCTCTTGTTGCCAAGAAGGCTAACGGCATTTTGGGCTGTATAAGTAGGGGCATTGCCAGCAGATCGAGGAATGTGATCGTTCCCCTTTATTCGACATTGGTGAGGCCTCATCTGGAATACTGTGTCCAGTTTTGGGCCCCACACTACAAGAAGGATGTGGAAAAATTGGAAAGAGTCCAGCGGAGGGCAACAAAAATGATTAGGGGTCTGGAGCACATGACTTATGAGGAGAGGCTGAGAGAACTGGGATTGTTTAGTCTCCAGAAGAGAAGAATGAGGGGGGATTTGATAGCAGCCTTCAACTACCTGAAGGGGGGTTCCAAAGAGGATGGAGCTCGGCTGTTCTCAGTGATGGCAGATGACAGAACAAGGAGCAATGGTCTCAAGTTGCAGTGGGGGAGGTCCAGGTTGGATATCAGGAAAAACTATTTCACTAGGAGGGTGGTGAAACACTGGAATGCGTTACCTAGGGAGGTGGTGGAGTCTCCTTCCTTGGAGGTTTTTAAGGCCCGGCTTGACAAAGCCCTGGCTGGGATGATTTAGCTGGGAATTGGTCCTGCTTTGAGCAGGGGGTTGGACTAGATGACCTCTTGAGGTCCCTTCCAACTCTGATATTCTATGATTCTATGATTCTATGATATCGAGGTAATGTGCGGATGTGCACCACCAGCAGAAACAAAAAAACGAGATATAATATATATTTTTAAAAAGTTACTATAGGGATAAATTACTCCAGCCAGGACACGTTAGGCATTTTAGAACTCACTACTCAAAGAATTAAATCTAAGCATAAGAGAGAAATAAAAATTATGAAATGCATAGACCAGTCAAAAAAAACTAAAATGACACACTTTGAAACAAGTATCAAAAAGTAACAACAACACAGGTATGTGTTGAGAGGTGAATGTGAAAGACTCTGTGTGTGTGTGTGTGTGTGTGTGTGTGTGTGTGTGTGTGTGTCAGACACACACACACACGGTGTGAGAGAGAGAGACACACACACACACACCATGTGTGTGAGAGAGAGACAGAAATGTGTGTTGCCCCTTTAAGTACGTTGACTCCACTTTAAGTACGCTGCCCTTTTAAATAGATCAGCAGGTTCAGACAGAGCCACAGCTGCCAGCAAGCTCCCTCCATCCTGAGCCCTGTCGTGTCCCCTCCTCCCACTCTGTGAAAATGGGGTAAAGGGGGGAGGGGGACACCCTGACATCAGCACCCCCCTCCCTATTGCCCCCCCCACTCAGTCTCCACAGCAAGCAGGAGGCTCCTGGGAGCAGCTCCAAGGCAGAGGGCAGGAGCAGCACACGGCAGTGGGGGGAGGGACACCTGAACTGCGCAGCCGCTGATTGCCTGCTCGGCGGCCGCCCAGCCACGCAGCTTACAGGGAACTTAGGTCAGAGGGAGCAACTACGCAGCCAAAAATTTGTCCCATCTATGTCACCGACTGTACAGACCACCCCAAAACCCCTACTGGTCCCAATACAGCCACAGGTAGAGGAGGAAGAAATGGAACAGGCACAGAGAGGTGACTTCCTGCACTGGTCACCCCTATAAGTCCGTAGTACCACCCATGGCCCCCCAACTTGATGATGATAAAAGTTTCAAGACCTATTAAATCTACTCCTCAGTGAGCCCACAGTTTCCAGTGGGCCAAGTACCTGGCCTTCTGACTAGGGTTTGATTTCTGCCTACATGAGAGACTGCTTCCCTTTATGATAACCTGCCCAACAAAACTCGTGAGGATATCACATCACTAGTCAGTAGCAGCTAGTGACCAGAACAAGTCTCCAAGCAGTTCTTGATGTGGTGGATTCATCTGCCACATCAATGGCAACAACAGCCTTTATGAGACTGGCATTTGTGGGTTCAGGGACTGGGATCCTCGGGGAAGTCCAAATGATGGTGGAGAAGCAGGCTTTTGAAGGAGCCGAATTGTTCAGTTGTTCAGAAGGGTGAGGCCCTCCATACACTGAAGGACCCACAAGCCACCCTGCATCCCCTTGGAGGCTACATGCCAGTTCCTAGGAGGAAACACATCAAACAGCTAATCCCTCACAGAGACCACTATTTCTGCCTTTCTACCACGAAAGGTCTTCAGAACCATCCAGGAAATGTCAACGTTTCCCCAGAAGGAGACAACTCACTGCTCCATTCCAAACCTTCCACCCCTCCCAGTCCCAGAAACATTAATTTTGATGGGATGGTCAAGAGATGTGCTTTACTTCCAGAAATCTCAGACCCACCCTTCAGAATGAATTCATTCACTTCAGACACATTTAGTCCCTTTATGATCACCAAACAATGGGCAATGGACACAATAACAAATAGATACTCCATCCAGTTTTCTGCAGTGCCAACACCTACCACCTTCAGGGGGCCTTCTTGTGAGGATCTATTACTTCAAGAGGTCCTCATGCTCCTTTTTCTCAGAGCGATAGAAGAGGTCCCTCCACCTTACAGAGGAAGGGATTTTATAGCAACTATTTCTTCATTCTGAAGAAAAATATCTTGAGATATTTAAGAGTAGGTTAGATAAATGTCTATCAGGGATGGTCTAGATGGTATTTGGTCCTGCCATGCGGACAGGGGACTGGACTCGATGACCTCTCGAGGTCCCTTCCAGTCCTAGAATCTATGAATCTATGAAAAAGGGTGTCTGGCAACCCATCCTAGACTTGTGGAACCTCAACATTTTATTCACAAGCTGAAATTCAGAATGGTCACCCTTGCATTGGAAATCCCAGCTGTGGAGTCTGGAGACTGATTTGCATCAGGATGCAAACTTCAACATCTCCATCCTTCCACCCCACAAGAAGTACCTGAGGTTTACAGGAAGTCAGGACCATGATCAGTATCGAGTACCACCCTTCAAACTCTCCATGGTACCAAGTTGCTATTGGGAGTGGCATCTTATTTGACAATATGCAATAACAGCGTACACCCTTACCTGGATGATTGTGGTGGAAGTCTCCTTATCAGATCACCAAAGCTATCTGCAACACACTTGACCTTTTCCAGAGATTTGGCCTGAGAGTCAACAACTAGAAATTGACTTTAACTCCAGTTCAGAGGGATGAATTCATCAGTATGATCGTAGACTCATTGCATCCTCCACGAAGACAGATTTGAGAACCTGTCTACCCTAATTCTCCAATTAGAGCAAAACCCAAACACTATAAGGTCATGCCTTGCCCTTCTAGGTCATAAGGACTCTTGCACATTCATGATACCTATGCCAGACTTCACCTCTGTTGCTTGCAGGGTTGGTTGCAGTTGGTCTACACACCCTCCAAATATCACTGAGATATGCCTCTTATCCCACCCTTGACCTGTCCGCACTGAAATGATGGAAGAACCCACTGAATGCATGCAGAAGGGTCCCTTACAGAATGCCCCTTCCATCCCAGACCATTGCCACAGATGTACCCTTACAGGGATGGGATGCCCATGTGGACAAATTAATGACAATGGGCCTATTGTCCCCAAGGGAGAAGAGAATGCATATTAATCTCCTAGAAGTCAGAACTGTACAGCCAGCCTGCGAGTCCTTTCCCCACTAATAGAGGGGCAGTCAGTACAAATTATGATAGACAGCACGTCCATTGTGTTTTACATCAACAAACAAACTGGTGCCAGGTTTTCCCACTCTGCCAAGAAACCATCGGACTCTGGAATTGGTGCAACAACCATTGAATGTGCTTAGTGGCAGTGCCCTTACCCATGCTGCAGAACATGCTTGTGGACAATCTCAACAGACATTTCCTCCCAAAGCAGGAGTGGGAAATCAAAGACAGGACGCTGGCCGACATCTTCATGGTCCGGGTCCATCGCACAATAGACCTCTTTGCCACTCAGCACAAGCACAGTGTCAGAGAATCTGCTCACGAGGAGGGTTGACCCTGGGGTCCATAAGAGACATGTTCCTGACACCATTGTGAGGAGCCCTGATGTATGCTCACCCCCGCTCCTCCTTCCAAACCTTCTGATTCCCAGAGTGCTCTGCAAACTCAAGCAGCTAATGCTCATAGTTCTAGAATAGCCCAGACAATTCTGTTTCATGGATCTATTGAACTTATCAGTATCACAACCCAAATCCTTACCTCTGCTCACAGATCTATTGTCTCAGATCCTACATCAGAATCTTGCGTCTCTGCATCTCACACCACAGTGACTGTTGGATGTTGCTGAAGGAGCAGGCCTGCTTCTCCCGTTAGAGAAATTCTAATAAGCAGTAGAAGAGAATCAGCAAGACAAACCTACCTGGCAAAATGGATGAGGTTCTCCCACTGGTGCCACCAGTATTATTTCCACATCACTCCTCGGTTCTGCGTATTCTCAATTACTTATTTGAATTAAAAAGAAATAACTTGTCTCTCAGCTCTGTCAAGGTGCACTTGGCTGTGATTTCAGTTCAATATCCACTGGTGGAGGATCAGACTGTCTTCTCTCATCCAACGGTAATTCTTCAAGGGCTTAATTAGTGTGTTCCTACCTATCCAGGAACCTGTCCCCCCATGGGATTTAAACTTGGTACTCCCAGCCCTAATGGGCCCACATTTTGAACATATGGCTGCCTCTACCCTGCTACACCTGTCAGTGCAGAAGGCATTCTTGGTTGCAATAACTTCTGCCAGAAAAGTGGGGGAGATCTAGGCACTAATGGCTGACTTGCTGGACATGGACATGGTGTTCCACCCGAAGAAGGTATTCATGAGAACAAACCCTAAATTTCTCCCCAAGGTAGTAACAGAATTCTATTTGAATCAACAAATACATCTACTCGTATTCTTCCCGAAACCTCATGCACCCAAATCCAAGGCAATGTTGTACACGTTAGAGCATTGGGAATGTCACCAAGACTGTGGCTCTGTTGGAGAAAGGATGAAAAGATCTGCAGTTTCATCCTAGGGATTATCATACTGGGTTTCTGATTATATTAGAGCCTGCTACAAAGTAGCTAAAGTAGATCCACCACCCACAATCAGAGCTTACTCCACTAGAGCCCAAGCTGTGTCGGCAGCATCACTGCAAAAGTTACCAATTTCCGAGATTTATAAAGCAGCTACTTGAGTATCAGCTCACACATTCCTGAGGCGCTGTTCCCTGACAAAGGCCTCTCGGTCCAACGCTGCGTTTGGAAAAGCCATTCTTCAGTCATTGTTTACTTAACTACTCCAAGATCCATCTCCTTAACAGAATCACTGCTTGGGAGCCACCATCAGTGGAATGGGCATATGGACAATTGCTTGAAGGAGAAGGTTATTTACCATATACAGTAATTGGAGTTCTTCGAGATGTCTTGTCCATACGCATATTCCACAACCCACCTTTCCATCTCCTCGGGCTTGGAGCCCTTATCTTAGGGATTCTGTGGTGAGAGGAACTGAATGGCGGCTGGAATGCCTTGCCCTTACGTACCCTCTCTGTAGAGAATGAGGACTGAAATTGCGCGCGCTGGACAAAAGGACTCAACCTCTCGCTCATGAGGCGCACATGCACCATCAGTGGAATGTGCACATGGACACCACCTCTCAAAGAATTCCAGTTACTGTACAGCATAAGTAACCTCTCATTCCAGGATGTAGCCAGCTCAGTGACCAAGGGTGCTTCCATTTGAAAAGAGGACCATCACGACTTAACAACCCTCCATTGCTAACCTGGTGTCAAAACCCCTTGCAATTTCCATCCAAAATGGAGGTAAAAAGACAAAGAAGGCAGTTCAGCTTTATGATCAAAATGGAGTTTGTCATTTGAGATGGATATGCATAGAATCCTAATATCAAACAGAATTCACAATAGAGCTTCCCAAGATCATCACAGAACCCACAAAATATCTTCTCTTGTTGCTAGATCTTTGCAGGTACCACAGACAGAGATTTTCTGCACCAGCACTCATTTTAATAACATTGTTTAATAGAGGATATTTCACTGTTCCTAGCCTACAGTATTTAAGATGATCTATTTCTCAATCTCCCCTACCTCCTCCTAGCTTCACAAAACTCACCAGACACCCTGAGCAAAGACTTCATCCGGTTACATCTGGTTTACTTACTTCATGCCATCAATTAGCAAAGCCTCAAAAGTCAGTGTCAGAAAATTCCATAACCAGTAATGCAGTGGCATTTCTGGGCGAGAACATGAATCACCTAATTTGCATATTTAACTCGGAGGAAGGAATGCTGGTATTTTCCTATACTACCCTTAATAGTTAGTTATTTATTATTTGTATTGCAATGCAACTCTAACATACAAGGGGACAGATATTGGCGTTAACACTGGATGGTTGTTTGTGAAGTTTGAGGTGTTCTAGAAGAATCAAAACCATTACTGGGTGATGTGCTGGTAACCTCTCCCCTGTATGATGCTGAATCACGACTGTTTCAGGAAAACAGAAGAAGGAACACTCGCTCCATTGAAACCACCAAAGTCCAGGGATTCCTGCCTACAAAAGACCTTGAGAACTGACCCTGGTGAAGAAACAAAGAATTACACACTGGCAGGAAGAAACTCGTGGGACCCATGCTTGGGAATGTGGTATTGATTGGATTTTGGGGTTTATTCTACAGGCTGCGCCCTGTGTTCTGGATAAGTCCTTCAGCATGTATTGCCCTCCCTAATTGGATTTTAAATGACAAGTACCAAAGGCACCTTGTTGCCACTGCCCCTGCCATCTCCTCCATTACACTATTACCCCTGTAACACATCCAAATACAGACAGTGCCATATATCTGATAAAACCAATGGCCAAGGCCTTCACACTTTAGTGATTTATTTAAATATAGTTTGAGGGGGAAAAAAGACTGGTCAGAGGAGATAAAAGTATATAATATCACGACAAATGAGCTTCGAGAATTTGAAATTAAAGTTTTATAATGGAGTTAATATAATGGCCATTCCAGGGGTCTGTAGTATATCGGGGGAAGGGGTCCTTATTGTTTTGGTTACCCAATTAGTAAATAATCAGATTCATACTCAGAGAGTGTGCTCTGCCACTGGAAATTTTATTTGTATTGAGATGGTCCCAATAATTAATAATCTAACCTGTACCATATTACAATATACCCCTCCTATGCTATTAATGTTAATGCCTCTTGAAAGTACCTGAGAATAGTTAAATAACAGCTGTGGTATAGTACTACCCCAAACAGAGATGTATTAGGATACCGATGGACTGTGATTAATACTACACTAGGGCCTGTTAAATTTACATTGCCCTTATCCAGTTTCCAGATCACCTCTACATACCCAAATTGCTCACAGGGAGCTGCCATTAGATTAACACAACCGAGGGCCTGGGTTATTTCCTCTAGAAAGAAGAGGGACTTGACCGGATCCCTATGAGATGGGGCCAATAGTGCAGGAGCAATTTGGAATATTTTTAAGAGCCAAGAACACGATGAGAAATTGGGGCAACTAGAAAAGGGCACTGGTCTTATTTCTGGAGCATAGCTGACCCAGGTGCAAGCTGGAGTTGGTGAATTACACGTTATTTCTACCCTTAGTTAATAACCAGGAGCTGTTGGCAGAGATGGTCCTGAAGATCACTGAGGCTGGGAAGGTAGTGCAGTGGGATTTGGCATGTTCAGAATTCAAGATTTCCTGAATGACCAGCTGATGGCCATTCGGAGTGATCTCGAGCATGAGGCTTGGCCCACTGCCCTTACAGACACCTCAGGAATGCCATCTGATGTGTGGCCATGGAGACATACTTGGAGATTTTCAGGATGGAGTTGTATATGCTCACAGTGCTCCTCCCAAGCATATGGGCTGGTAGGAGGGGTGTGGGCTCCCACATACCGAACACTGCTGGGTCCAGGATGCATGTGGGGAGGATGCATGTGGGACTGGATTATTCACCGTGATATCTGGGAGATTAGACCACCTGGTACGCCCAATCAATTTGTTGTTAGTGCTCCTGGAATAACACCCGACATTTGGATGGGGTTAGGGAGTCAATGGACATTTTGGCTGTTAGAACCCCCACAGCTTCAGTGTATCCGTAAACTGAAGCCAGGGGAAGTTGTCTCTGTGCATGACAACGTTTGCTGGGAGGGTAGGGGACAAGGAACTACCCTGACAGGACACCTACTTTTTCAACCTAATGATAGCTGTGTTTATGTTAAAACCACCGTGTTGCAAAATATACATTTTAATCTCACTACTGCTGCAGGCAATCATATTATTTACTGGCCTGTGGATAGAATCTTACAAGTAGCCCTTAGGTTTCAGATACCCTTTAATTGGACTAGTTTAATGTCTGATCAATTTCAGAATTTGCATTCACTGTTACCAGAGGTTCAAAGAATCTCTGAATTACAAGGGCAAACTCATATGCTTCAAATATATATCAAGCTGAAAAGAATGCCTTTTATACAGCTTATAGAGGGTCTACTTTATGTACTAAGTATGATGTATTGTGTTTTGTGACTAAACTGTACAACAACCCTATCATATTATTACTGTGGGAATGTTACTGCTTTTATTGTTGTTGTTTGGTTTAGGATTATGTTATTACTGTTGTAAAGGACATGATACTAGTAATACCTTTTATGCCCATGCTAATGATGCATTGTCATTGGATCCAATCAAAACTCCTAAGGTTGAAGCATTTGATGTAGAATCTGAAATCCAAGGCTTAATGCAAATGGAGGTTTAAGGATGTTAGTTGTACTAGAAGTACAAAAGGGGTGTATGTGGAAGTAGAGCAAGAACTGACAGGGATTTGAAGGGGATTTCAATGCATACAGTCTCTTCTGTGAGCAAGTCAGGCTAGCTGTAACCCTAATGCAAGACTTGTAGAAGCGAGGATTGTGTGAGGTGAGTGGGGAAAGAACTGTGTGAGAAGTTGTTGCGACCTTGTGTAAATATGGAATGTAGACTAGAGTCTAAATAAGTGAGAAAAAGATGATATCAGGATGACCTATGTATAAACAAAATGCAGCTGTTGCTTATTATTGTCTATAACAAAAGGTATAAATGCTTGCTGTAATTGTTTACCTGTTGAGAGACCTGCCTAGGAGGGGGAGACCCTGTGTCCTAGTGCACTCTCTCCCTCTACGCAATTGCTTGAGAAAGTAAAGTATCTGACTTTGCTGCACCCAACCAAAGAGTGAGAACTGTGTTTTCTCCGACAGTGTTAATAATGTGTTGTGGAAGGGGAGGAGGGTAGTAATAGGTAAGAGCGGATCAGTTTTACATTTATGTAGAGGAACAGAAGTGTGGTTTTTGACCTTAACTTTATTTCCTAGCTTCTCAGTGTTTAAGGAAAGTGTTGTTAAATTAGAAGAGAGCTAGTAATCTTTGTGTGTGAAATCCCCTAGCTTTTAAATAAATTATGTAAATTGAAGATGAAAAATGAAAAGCAAATAATTGGCACAGAAAGATGTTGGTGATGTAAACCAAATATTATTTTTATAATAGCCAATAAAGAATAATGGTGAAATAATAAATTTGACATTTTTTCCTACTATATAACAAAACAAACACATATATATTCATTCCATTTTGTAACCATTGCATAATGGAAAATGTTATCAATCAATACTTTTTTCAACTTTATCACACAGAAAAAGAATTTATATAATGGAAGTTTTATCCTGACTATCTTGACCAACAGAATAATTTCTTGTGATCCTCATTCTTGTCAGCGTAGCTTCAAGTATCCTCCAGACATTTTGTATGTCTCTAGAATTACTCATCCTCATGATGCTATGTGAGGCTCAGTGTCTGAGAAAAATATCTACAGTAGTAAATATGACAGCTGCAGTGACTCATCCTCAAAATCACACCTGGTAAAGAATCTCAACAATAGTAATGAGGTGGCTGTGATTAATGTTCCTCAGATTCCCAGCCCAGTTTCATAAGTATACTTATTGTGGCAGCTTCAATGTGGTCTAGAAACTTACCATTAAGAGAAATTACAAAATGTATTAATACAAAAGTAGCAGTGGACTAAACCGTACAGTGACACAGTGCTGAGAGCCAGGAGCTGATCCAGCACTCGGATCACTCAATCATTAATTAGTTCCCAGTGGAGTATTTAACTGCTAGGGGGATGGGGCTGATGAGTTAAGGAGCTAATTATTCTGTTAGCTGAGAGGGTAGTTAAAAAGCACTGCAAGGCAGTGCAAGGGGGGAGGCTGTCAGAACCCAGAGGATGTAAGATGCTGGGGGCAGTGAGCTCTCTCCCTCTCCCTGGAGAAAGGGCTGAGAACTAGTGAAAACCATGGATGGAGTTGTTGCATGAGATTGTGATGGTGGTTTGGTGGAGGTAATATAAATACAACTCTCCAAGGTGCTAATCAACAGAAGGAATCCGAGGCGGTTTGTGTGGGATCTCAGGACAGGAGTGGAGCCTGTCCTCTTATACATACACTTGCAGTAATGGGCACGGGAAGTCTTGTCTCAAATGTCCATTTCTCCTTTGTGCAAAAGATAAGAAACTGGAGTGGAGACTCGCCTTTTAAAATACAACTCTTTCTAATACCTAAATAATAATAGGAGTACTTGTGGCACCTTAGAGACTAACAAATTTATTAGAGCATAAGCTTTCGTGGACTATGCATCCAAAGAAGTGGGCTGTAGTCCACGAAAGCTTATGCTCTAATAAATTTGTTAGTCTCTAAGGTGCCACAAGTACTCCTGTTCTTTTTGCGGATACAGACTAACACGGCTGCTACTCTGAAACCTAAATAATAATAATACCCTACTCCTTTGTGTATTCCAAACACACAGAAAATGAACCCCCTTCTAAACTGTTTTTGGGGGTGCAGGACAGGGTCTGTTCCCAAACATTCATCAAGTATTCCCCAATGTGTCCCATTAAACTGAAGTCTCTCATGCAGCTTCAACAATGGTCTTACAACTTCTCCACCAAACTTAACATCTGCTCCAAAATCAAATAGGAGTTTTAAAAATATGTTAAGTGCTTATGATCAGAGCATTAGGAATCTCATGGAAATCCTGTATGCATCAGATCTTCAGCTCATCTGAACAGACTCCAGAGGCAGCTTAGATCAGATAACTCATGAAGAAGCATCCAGACCTTTGGGTGCATCTCCGAATCAACTCACTGAATCTTTGGAAGTTCAGTTCCTCACTGGTAGAATCACAGATCAGCCCTCAGAAGTAGCTCATGAAATATAATTTGAAGAGAAACAAAAGTTGACCTTAGTAATTTCAGGGCACAGGCAGACAGCTGGGTCCTGTATTTCAGTGGTAGGTTCTCCTAACAGAAGACTACCACCAGCAGGTTATGAGTCATGAGGCTGAGAGGTGACCTGGGAGGGAGAGAGTGGAAGGAGAGCCAGGCAGTAAACGTATCCACACAATTGTCAGAGTTGGAGTTCTCTGCCTCGGGTGCTCTGCTTTAGGTGCACTTACAACTTTGATGGGAGATTTTTGGTAGCAGTGCCCATTTGGCCCATACAAGTGCTCCAGACACCCCTGCCCCGTACTAAGTATAGAGAGAGTTGTGTAGAAGAACTGCCCTCCAACCAAAGATGGAGTGCTTAGTGTGTTTGCTTTGAACTTCGTTCATATTAGCCTTTAATGATCATTTCTTTTAGTTTACTCATTTTTACATACATTTGTTGGTTTTCAATATTTTAAGGTCTTTGTTTAATGTCCCCCTTTCCCCCTCCTCTCTCCCCACTTGAGGAGTTATCTTTGGGGGTCATGGTTGCTGGGATCTCCAGGATTCAAATGCTGCCTCACCTGCCAGGAATCTATTCCAGTTAGCAACACACATTCCTGGTGCCTCCATTGTCTGGGAGACAACCCTGTACCAACCCACAGAGCAAGATCTGCTTCTCTTTTAAAAGCAGATTTAGAAAAATCAGGGAAATAATTTAGATCTTTATGATGGAGCCGTCCCTGTGTCCAGCCTCTGATCCAGCCCTGTACACCAACCTCAGAGTGAACAACCCCACTAACCTCCATACCCTGCTCACCAAGTTCTTCACAGGATAAGAGCGTGGATGGTCTGATAAGGCTCCCAAGAGGAGGACTACCAGATCTCCTCAGAGAGAACCTCTGACAAAGGAGACTTGTTTGATTTTGGTGGTGACCCAATCGGAGACTGCTGAGTTCCACACTGCTCTGGAATTGGCAGCTCCCAGAAGATTTCAAATTCTTCCAAGGACCCCCCTTGGAACAAAAAATCATCCTTTAGCATTGAAACCCCCCACTGGGCTGTGTAAGCAAACTGTTCCAACAGAGACTCTAAGCACTCTATGCCAAAGAAGCCAATAAAGCCTCTGACCCCTCGGTACCCAGACTGATGTCTCAGACCACTGCATCGGGAGACTCAAAGCTGTCAACATCGGTACCATCATCATGTACCTGACAGGTACCATCTCAGTAAATACCATCCTTGGTACTGACATCGATCATCAGCCACTATTGGCACAGGTACACCTGGTACTGAGGGAATTTTGATATGGTAGAGACTCGTTTGTTTCAGATGATCTGGAGTCTCTTTTGTAGTGGGTACCAAACGTCTGTCAGTAACTAGACCTTTGGGGTCACTGGGACGTTGTTTTTCTCTGGTTCCGATTGCACTGGGCCACCCTCATCTCCGTTATCTGCCCCCCCCTTCGAGCTATGTCGAGGATGACTCCTCAGACCCTCTACTATCTGTGCAGGGGTCTCCCATCTACCACCAAAGGGGCATCCCCCATGTCTCCTTCACTGAAAGAGGGACATGCCAAAGTGCAAACTCTCTCTGAGCCCTTCTAATTGGTTTGAGCAGCATAGATAACCCCTCCTCCACCTCATGGTCTCCCTCAGTGGCCATGTTGGGACCCGTGGGCTGCCGATCATCAGGAATTGTCAAGGAATCCTAGGTCATCCTCAATGGTCCCCACAGAATGACATCACCTGCTTTATCACGTCCTCAACAGCCCCAGCCTCAAGAGATGACTTCTGAGGAGCAGGAGGCTAGAGCAGAGAAGGCGTGACACCTCCAACTGGTATCGCATCATCTCGGCCAGAGGGGCCCATGCTGCCTCCCCCTCCTCCTCTTGCTGACCATTTCATGCAGTTCCAAGAGCTGGTAAAACGTATTCTGGACTCACTCCAGATCCCCTTATAGGAGGTCCAAGAGTTACAACACAAGTCTTGGACATTGTACACACAACAGCCTCTGGTCGAGTGGTGTTCTCACTGAACGAGGTCATACTGGAACTTGCCAAGGTCATCCGGCAGATGCCAGCTGTGGCACCATCAATGTGTAAATGATCTGTTCCAGACAGAAATTAGGAATTTTTATTTTCCCACCCTCCCCCAAATCCCCCAAAAGATGGCAGATACCACCACACTAACTCTATCCCTACAAGGATCAGAAGCACCTCGACCATTTTGATCATAAGAACGTTAGAACGGCCATACTCATTTGGAGGTAATGTAGTCTGGGAAGCCATGGAGACTGTTTATCCATAACTGGGCGGCTTCCTCAGCAGAGGGTAGACTAATGCAGGGAATGAAGTTGGCCATCTTGATGAAATGGTCTATCACACTCAAAATCATTGTGAATCTGTTGGATTCTGGTAGCTCCACAACGAACTCCACGGCAATAGCCACCCACAGTTGGGAGAGAGTTTCCAGAGGTCGGAGGAGAGCTCAGAGTTTCTGGCATGGTGTCTTGACATGAGCACACAGATTGGAGGAAGTAACAAATAACTGCACTGTGGGTCACATTCAAGGCTACCTGAAGAAATGAGATGCTCGCTGTTGGGTCTTAGAGTGCTGTAACACACTGCTAGGGAAACTAGAGCTGTGAGCCAATGTGTTAGCTCCCTGCCTCAGCAAGAGTGAGTTTGGTTGGCAATTATGCTATGTGTCAGCTCCTTGCCACACAAACCTATTTGTCTCACCAGCAAAGTCCTCAAGGCTCTCTCAGCCCAGACCTCACCCAGCAGGTCACTGTCTGTGGACTCCAGCCCTCAAGCTCCTCAGAGATGTTTGCCTGCAATGCACAGCCCCTACCATGGTGCATTCACAGAAGATACTAATCTCACTGCTCTGTTGGAGTCAGTACATCACAGTAACTGGATAAATACACCTTTCCCTTCAAACCCAGCACTGAATTGGGTTATAGGAAAAGTAAAACAAGTTTATTAACAAAAGAGCATAGATTAAGTGATACCAAGTAAAAACAATAAATATATAGATGATTACCTGCAAATAAAAGTGAAAACACACATCTAAAAACTTAATTTAGCAAGATAGTCTTTTACCCAAAGTCTCCTTTCCAGCTTTTACTGGCCGGTTTGTCCCGGACCTATCAGAGATCAAATTGCTTGGTGAATATACATGCAGCTTCTACACAGTCCAATAATTCTGGAATCAGGGATCATTATCTGTCTTAAGGCTTGGGAGTCGTCACTGATTTTGAGAGTGCTGGTTTTTTCCTCAATGAAGAGGACTAGCGCACTGTGCGGCGAGGCTGGCTTGTGAATGAATGCCATGGCCAGATTCTCCTTGAGGTAGTGCACTTAGATTCTCACATAGCATAAATCACCCACATGGTATTTTCACTCCTGCTGCAATTGTATGGGGCAGTCATAGTCCCAGCGTGGAGGAAGGTTTTCCATGTTTCTCTTTTCAAACATGTTGCTGTAGTCATGATATTTAAGGGGAGTTCCGATTTAGGTTTCGTGGGCGTTCCTGCCTGGGCGATCGTCTTTGTCTGAGCCCTCAGAGGCCTGGGCTCTGCAGCAATGTTGGTTTGCTCTCAGCAATACTGCTGGCAGAAATCTGAAGGAAAATTGACCTCTTGTTCTTGCCAGTGAATGAGGGGATTATGAAGGGTCAGCCAGGAAATACCAAGAATCAGAGAGAAGTGCAGGGATTAAATTATGCTGAATTGCAATATTTCTTGGTGCCCCTGGATAATGACTTCCATGGGGATTGTGACCTCGATTGTTGGCCTCAAAGACAGAGGGAAATGATCAATAGTTTGTTAGATTTGGTGTGGCCTTGTGTCAGAAAGGAATATGCATAGCCCCAACATGCTGTTGCATGTGTGAAGTTGTCAGGTGCTCCACAATTGATGATGGCCTATTGGGTGGGAATCCATTGGGGTTCTCTAAGACCGAGGTGTGGGGGAACTCTCTTCTCACAGAGCCCATGCTGGTGCCCTTTACTGAAGCTGAGCCAACTCGTTGTGTGGGTTCCTAGGGACTTGCATGGGCCAGGCAGAAATCATGTGGCCAGATTCACTGCAATAGGAGCACAGGCGGTGCTGATGGCATCATTCCCTTTCTTTGCAGGTGAGCTGTTGACGAGCTAGATCCATCTGCATCAGTTCAGCAGGTGGAACAGGCACCAAGGTAACGGTATGTGGACGGGGGGGGCTGTAGGAACCCTCTTTTTTCCTCCCCCCTCCATTCCTATAACTGATTATCTATGCAGATAGCGAAGTTGATGAAGGCGTCTAAAGCAGTGGGTCTTAATCTTTCCGACTACTGTACTCGTTTCAGGAGTCTGATTTGCCTTACGTACCCCCATGTTACACCTCACTCAAACATTACTTGCTTACATAATCAGACATAAAAATACAACAGCGTCATAGCACACTATTACTGAAAAGTTACTTACTTTCTCATTTTTACCATATAATTATAAAATAAATCCCTTGTACTCACATTTCAGCTTATAGTATAGAGAGTAGTATAAACAAGTCATTGTTTGTATGAAATGTTAGTTCATACTGACTCCGCTAGTGCTTTTTATGTAGCCTGTTGTAAAACTAGGGAAATCTCTAGATGAGTTGATGTACCCCCTCGTAATGGGATGTGACTCACCACTGCGGCGCCTCCTGCTGGCCATCCTGGGAATTAGCTCTCGGCCCTGCCAGTCCACCTTCAGCTAGTGGTGTCTCGCCTGCCATCACTGCTCTCTCCACTCTTCAGACCCACGTCGCTCCCCAGACCGCAGCCTCCTCTTCTGGGCACGGCCCTCCAGCTGTGCCCCACTCCCCTTTCTCCCCCCTTCTGGGAGGGGGCTGACAGTCCTTAGTCCCACCACTTGCCTCAGCAGCCAACTGCAGTCCAAGGTCCAGCCCCTCACCTCAGGGGCAAACTTTAGTCTGGATACCAGCCACTCTCCTCATTGGCAAGTGGGGTGCAAGGGGCGGGGACCCAGCCTGCCCACTACTCTGGGTCCCGACCTAGGGACCCTACAGCCGGCAGCCACCTACTGCCCTCCTCCAACCTGCTGCCTGTTTTCCCTGGGCCACTTCCCCTGTAACTCTAGCACCCTCTCAACCCTTGTAGCAAGGCCCCAGTCTGGCAGTGGTCAGCCAGCAGCTCACCCTCACACTCTGCTGCCCCTACCCAGCACTGC
The DNA here is from genome assembly GCF_013100865.1 of Trachemys scripta elegans. Lineage (NCBI taxonomy): Eukaryota > Metazoa > Chordata > Testudines > Emydidae > Trachemys > Trachemys scripta. The sequence goes on along the minus strand of NC_048304.1, from coordinate 125,965,829 downwards.
TGTATCTATAGCACTTCCCCAAGCAGCCAGTCCTCCTTCCTTGTCTTCCAGGGAGAGACTGCCCTCTGCTCTGCTGAGCAGCCCTTTATATATGGCCCTTGCTGGCCCTGATTGGCTGCTCCAGCAAGCCTTCCCCCTATTGGTGGGCTCAATAAGCCCTTTCCTGATTAGTGGGTTCTGAGCAGCCTACCTGGTGCTGCTTTTAACCCCTTCTTTCCCTTTGTGGGGCAGCCACCTCACCACACACCCTCACCCTTAAGACCACACACCAGGGGGGTGTTTATCTCCCCAGCTTCACTCTCAGCTATGCCTGCAGGAGGTCCCTCTCCTGCCGCAGGTTTTCTATTAAGAGGAGCAACCTGCTTCCCTTTTTTAAAGTCTGGGTCCTCACTGTAGCCTGTCCAGTTCAAGCATGGGTTCCCCTGTCCATCTGGGTCCCCACCATAGCTCATCCTGCTCCTGTGTGGGTTTCCCTTTTTTATCTGAGGCCTCCCTGCCCCAGACAATCTCCCTTATAGGGCCTCAGTCTTCACTGCCTCCTTACCCTGAGAAGTCTCAGACTGAGCCTGGCTCTTTGGCCTTCCCCTTCTTCCCTGGGGGCAATGCCATCTTATATGGCCCTCTTTGTGGCACTGGAAGCACCTCTTGTGCCTTCCGTTGGCCACAGCCCTCCCAGGGTCTGTCTCTGGCCTAGCCCTTCTCTCTGGGGTAGCCTGGGCCCTGCGAGTCCCATGTGGGCATTCCGCCTTCAAGTTTCCCGGTTCCCCGCAGGCCCAACAAGTCCACCACTTCCCTGTTCTCTTCACTCCGCTTCATATCGGCTGCCAATTAGACATCGAGCCGTTGATCACTACTTGTTGAGCCCGACAATCTAGCCAGCTTTCTATCCTCCTTTATAGTCCATTCATCCAATCCATACTTCTTTAACTTGCTGGCAAGAATACTGTGGGAGACCATATCAAAAGCTTTGCTAAAGTCAAGGAATATCACATCCACCGCTTTCCCCTCATCCACAGAGCCAGTTATCTCATCATAGAAGGCAATTAGGTTAGTCAGGCATGACTTGCCCTTGGTGAATCCATGCTGACTGTTCCTGATCACTTTCCTCTCCTCTAAGTGCTTCAGAATTGATTCCTTGAGGACCTGCTCCGTGACCTTCTGGAGTTTCCTTAAAGCAGCCTTGGCCAAATGGGCATGACCCAGGTCATTGAACAGTGCTGATATAGATTGGAGGGAAGCATTGGAATTTGACAGCACTGGGCTGTTATCCTCCAGCAAAGGGGAGGCCCAGTCCAACATCTTCCCTGTCAGCAGACTGATTTACCAAGCACACCTTGGCTGGGTTAGAGGTGTAGGTCTGGGGACACAACAGGAACTGAAGGAGGAATAGGTTAATAAAGCTCTAACCACTGGCAACTCCCATTGAATCGTTCTGGTAGGAGTATTATGGCAGGATGCTATGAGCCATGTCCGAAGCATGGTGGTCTCTGCACGGAACTGGCTTACTTGATCCCACAGCAGCCGATTCTCTCAGGTGAGCTGCACAACTTGAATCTGTAGTGCTTGGTTATCTTCCTGGAGGTGGGCAGCTCTTTTGGGTGAATCCGGTGCCTCTGGAGACAGCAGTTGGGTTGCTGGTTCCTTACCTCTTACCTATACAAACTGTGAGGGTGAGGATGTAGGCAGCCAGGCCTAGGGGTTAGCACAGGGTGGGGTCCAGGTCACGGCAGCTGGGATTCAGAACTACGAAGTCAAGAGCTGAGAATCAGATACCAGGAATCAGGCTTAGTCAGGAAACCAGGAAGTCAGGAGCAGGTAGTGTTGGGAGAGCAATCCAAAGCAGGGTGGAGCCCAGTTGTACGAATGACTTCCTGTTACTCCTTCTGGCTTAAGAAGGAGGAGCAGGCCAATCAGGAGATCTGGTGTTCCACTAATTGGGGCCCAGAGGTGTCATTGTCTGAGCTGGACTTCAGGGAGTCCCAGTTCTAGCTGATGCCAGTTAGGTGGTGGGTTGGAGTGTGGTGATGCCCAGGAACCCTGTGGATCCAGCTTCAAGACCTGCAGGTCATGGACACCCACCCTGCCTCAAGTGACAAGTTTCACCTCCACACTGTTTTGGAAATCAATATTCTAAGTCACATATTTCTAAACATGTTTCCCCTACAAACATCCCACAATAACTGGCTAGTCTTAGCCTTTGGTAGAGACACCACATGACCCCTTTTGGTGAAATATTGAGAAGATGGTGAGACTAGATAAATTCATGGAGGATAGGTCCATCAATGGCTACTAGCCAGGAGGGGCAGGGATGGTGTCCCTAGCCTCGGTTTGCCAGAAGCTGGGAATGGGTGACAGGGGATGGATCACTTGGTGATTACCTGTTCTGTTCATTCCCTCTGGGGCACCTGGCATTGGCCACTATCAGTAGACAGGATACTGGGCTAGATGGACCTTTGGTCTGACCCCGTCTGGCTGTTCTTATGTTCCTATGACACAGAGGTAGTGTCTGCAAGGATATGTCTGTGTCACAGAGGTCAGCGGACAGGAAGTCTTATTCTGTTGTCATCTCACTGGGCTGCCATTACAATGGCTTGCATGTGTTTGTGAAAACAGGGAGTTGGTTTGAAGTCCTTGTGCATTCTGAGTAGCGCAGGCACTGACCAAGTCAGGAAGCAACTGCTCTGATTAAAAATGAGCTGCTATCTCTGCTCTACAGGATCTCTGCTTCTTAATCCCTGTGTCTAAAGCCTTGTTGGAAGAATTGGTTTTTGAGCTGTATTAAGGCTGGAAGTCGTACAATGAAACAAATTTCCTTTAATAAAATCTAACAGCTTTTTCTTAGCATTTTAGCAGAATTATTTGTCTTACATTTCCCTTGTCACGTTGAGCATTCCCAGACCATCATTTAAAAGAGATTGGTAATTTGGCCCTTAATTTTGGCACCTGTGATTATTTTAAAGCTATGAGCTGTGTTCTGTGGTTTTACTGCTGTGTAACTCAATTCTCTTTTAGGACCTAAATGCCGCCATTAACGGCAAATTGGCCTCTATTCTGAATAAAGCTATTTATTACATTTATTTGTTTAATCTTTATTAGGGAATCTTTGTCAGGTTGCCGAACAGCCAAAGGGAATGAATTTCCTGGGAGGTTCACAGGCAACGTTTAAAAGCCCTTCCCTGTCATTGGTGGTGTGAGCAGGAGGGTTTGGGTTAGCGTAGCATGCTGCAGGTTCTAGACGGCTGCAGCTTTCGATTGTAGGCAATCAGGCCAATATAGTCTTATCCTCCTCCCATTGTTATGCTTATAAGTAGCACACGGGATCTTTTTCAGGGGAAAAGGCAATATGCCACGTTTAATAGAGATACAACAATTAGCATACACACACACACACTCTCTCTCTCTCTCTCTCTGGCCAGGTTGATCACAGGTAGGGAGGAGCCAGGTTCTGTTGGTTGCAACACAATGCTCTGGGGAAGTCTTGGCAGGATGAACCCAAAGTTTCATGGCAAGGCCCCCTGTTTATATAGTGATTTTCCTTCACTGGGACCAATGAGTTCTGCACCATCATGCTGTAATCAATTGTTGTTTGACAAGGGCTTGTTTTCTTAAATTGTCCTTCTCATCCTTTTATCTTGTTCTTTCCTCACGTCTCTCAGGGAGTTACCCCAGGCTGGGTTTGATCACTGCTCTCTTGTCCCCACTGATAGGTGCCTGTCTCATCTTTACAGTCGTCAAGTCGTACAGTTCCTCTGACATGTCAATAGGGGCGTGTTGCAGCCTCCTGACGCCCTTGCATCTGTCTCTGGTTTCTTCCTAGAACATCTGGTTCAGCGATGACCTTCACACTTCTCTCTTAACACACAAATTCCTCATTCACACACAAACCACAATTAATTTCCACAGAACATTTTGAACAGGAACATCAAGTTGCAATGCAGAAGAAAACAATCATGGCATTCTTTTACTGATTTTAAAATGCTAAACCTACAACAAATTGGTGACCCTAAAAAGGTCTGTTACTGCCTTGAAATCAGCCCAGACACAGGTTCTGGCTGATGCATCTCTACCCATTGGCCCATTAGGCCGTTCCGTTCTGTAATTCAGAAAGGGTGGCTGGCAGGATATGATCAAATCATACACCAATACATTCAGTACATGCTACATTATTATTCTTTAGCCTTCATTCTAAATTATATAAAATACAAACATAAAATCCTACTACTACACCATCCCCACCTACAGAGACCAGCACTGCAGACCTAAAAATAAAGTGCTCCCTCTTCCTAACTTCTGTGGCCCCAAGACCTCTGAGCTTTCAGCAGTCCAACTGATGACTTCACAGAAACATCTCCTTTCAGACACCTTCCTTCTGGGGATGCATTTCACTTTCCTTCATGACTTTTGCGGCTGAAAATTTACCCACTGATCTCCACTGAATTCTCTTCTCCACTTTGTTGACCCCTTTCCTCATTGACATAAATCGTCCATTTCCTCTTTGTTTGCTAATGTTTGTTTTTATTGGGTCGGTAGGGCGAGGGATTAATGAGAGGAGGGAAGGGATAGAGGAAATCACAGATGTGGCTTAGAGTCAGGAGCATGTATGGTTCAGGTAGCTTCTTTTTTTCAGTCCAAAGTAAGTGTATGTGTTGGAATAAAATTGTGCCACCTGATCAGATCTCACAAGCTAATCAAAGGTGAATCAATACTCGGCTGAGGGAGGGACCTCTTGGGGATAACCCAAGTGCTGCTCGTGGTTCTTTTTCATCCAACTCGGTACTGACCCCAGTGTAGTGTCAAGGGGCTCTGTGATACTGTGGGGCTGTCTTTCAGATGAGTTGTAACACTTGAGGCCCTGATTACTTGTGGTCACTAAAGATCTCCTAGAACTTTCTGTAAGCGCTCAGGTGGTAATATCTGTTTTCTAGCCAAGGTCTAATTTCGGTTCTTACACTTGGCCTCGCTAAATCTTCCTCCAGCATGTGAGCACACATGCATTCTAGGTCTTAGAAAATCGCCAGTTGTACGTGCGCAGTCGAGCTTGCTGCTAAAAGCTCTGAACGTTCCACCTGCTTTGGGTATGTTCCGGTTCCATACAGCCTCTGTGCCAGCCACCTTCAGCTGCTACCTTTCCCACAGGGTAGGGCCAGAACTGCAGTTCAGAACATGGGGTGTCAGTGCTGCCGCAGTCTCCTATGCCTGTGGCTTAGGGGATGGTGTGCTCAGCTGGGAGCCAAGGGGAGGCAGGGAAGAATTATTTCCCCCCATTTTACAGGTTTCTAATATGGCAGACGCAAGTCTCAGACACTTAGACACTCTTCCAGTGAGAGTAAATGTGCCAAGTCTATGTCACTGGTTGTGGTGTCTTCACTTCCCAGCACAGACTAGAATTCAGGATTCCTGAGTCCCAACATTCTCCATCAGTCTACCAAATAGTTGTGTAAGTCACGGGCAAAATGTGTGTCATGTGCAGGTGCCAACTTCTAGTTTTCCCCGGGAGTGCTCCACCCCCGCTCCACCCCGAGGCCCTGCCACCACTCCACCCCTTCCCCCAAGGACCTTGCTCCGCCTCTTCCTATCCTGCTCCATCCCCTCCCCTGAGGCCCATCTCTCTCTCTGCCTCTTCCTGTCCCTGCTCCGCCCCCTCCCCAAGGCCCCCTCATGCTCGCTGCTCCCCGCCCTCCCGCAAGCCCCTCCCCGAGCTGCCAAACTACTGTTTGGCAGCGGCCGCCGATCAGCTGTTTGGCAGCGCCTCTGATTAGCTGATCGGTGGCACCCCCAAACAGCTGTGGCTGGGTGCTGAGCATCCACTGGTTTTTTTTCAGTGGGGGCTCCAACCCTGGAGCATCCACAGAGTCAGCGCCTGTGGTGTTCTGTGCCCGTGTCACAACTGTTCCACATAAAGTTGAGCAGCCTCTAATTGCGACCAGTTTCTCTATTAGCTCATGTGATAAAGCTCCGTGCTGTGGTTCTAAAGGTCCTGAGTTCATGCTCTGCTAATGAGCTGCACGAGTGGTCATATGGTTCCATCAGAGAGCATTTCTATTTCTGCAGTTTTCTGTGTTTAAAAAAAAAGAAAAAGAGAAGAGAAGAAAAAAAAACCCTTAGAAATTGCATGCAGAAACCTTTGTTAAAAGAACATTAAGGTTGCAAAGTCAATCAATCAAAAGTTGGAAAATACCAGGACTCCCGTGCAACCTTAATTCAGTCCCTTGTGCGAATGCAGTGCGATACTCTTTAATTACATGATCACATGCCATTCGCTCTGCAGGACCCTGCTCAATTTCTTGCATGGAATGAGAGAGGGTTGAAGAAGGTTTTGGTGTGTTTAAGGCTCTGGACTGGTACCTAGGAGAGCTGGGTTCTAATCATGGTTCTGTCACAGACTTCCTGCGTGATGCTGGGCAAGACTATCGCAGTGCCTCTGTAGGAGGAGGTTGGATTTAGCTTGCATGGGCAATCTTTATTCTGGCTTTTCCTAACTTTGGAGTGATAGACTTTTCAACCTAAGGGGTCTTTAACATAGTTTATTTGTATGTAAAGTATATATACACAAACTCACCTGCATACATACTAATGTAGGGAAAGGATAAAAACCTCTTATTTACCCCAGATTGTTTCCTTCTGTGTCTGTTCCAGAGTCCATGAATGAGACTGCCTGTTTGAATGTTCAAACATTCTAGCTTTAAGGGCTCTCTGTGTCCAATTAAACAGTAGCGTATCTCTGGAATATTAACACATTAAAAGCAATATACTTCCAGCAAAGAAATCTGATCCTAATTGGCCCCGGAATATTTTATTTTCAAAACTGAACTGTGAACTGTTAAGTTTCTTTTTTTAAGACTAAAGAAAACATTACATTCTTAGAGCGAAGTTGGTCCAAGAGACAAGAAAAAATTGACTCTTGGAGCTTACCTGTCAATCTTCCATTTTCCAGTCTTTTGCCCAGAAACAAGCACAGGAACTAATTGACTTCTATCCCTTTCTGTCTCTCCCCCCCCCACACCGCCCTCCTTAACATGGTGACTCAAATTAAAACAAAGATAAAATTCCAGGGGAAGCTGGCATTAATCAAGGTTTGCATTAAATTAAATTAAGTGCTTTTTATTGAACTCAGCAGTATTAGTTATTAAAACCAGAAGGCCTTTCCCAACCAGTGTAAAAAAGCAAACAATGACTCATACTGTGGCATAGATTTTATTGGGAAATTAAAAGTCTCGTATTCTCTCTCTCTTTAACTTCAGACAAACACATGTAAACATGAGCAGAGGATGGAAAGCTCTGGAGAGCCAATGTTCCTAGGCCTTCATTCTGAAATGTGTGTCTTCATTCCTGGGTATTGAGGATAGTTCTGGCCATGAGGGAAGATGGCAGAATGATGTTGTTTATGCAGAACTAATGTTTCCAAGAGTTTCTTGTACTCCTGATGTTCAGACAATTCATACTTCATAAAAAGACCAATCCTGTGAGGTGCTGAGTTGGAGTTGGTGGGATCTGAGGGTGCTCGGCACCTTTCAAGCAGATTATTTTTACCCCAGGACTGGCACACCTGTCACTAGCTTGGGTGGGAGAGCATGGAGCTGGGGACCTACAGGGGTGAGAAAGGTGCTTGTGTCTTTTCCTTATCCCACAGCTTTCCAGCTTCCCTCCGATTCCTAGGCAGCCACATGCTCTTCCTCTCTCCCAACACGTAACCTGCTCCTCCTTGTCCTACTGTCTTCCCCGCTCTGCAGACATGCACAAACCATGGGATCCAACTGACGCAATTAGGCCCACGTGCCACTGCTCCTGTATCCATTCCCTGCTCCTCTTTGCCAACTGCTTCCTCATTGCCGGTGAACGTCACCCCCGTGCAGAGGGCCAGCCAAAGCCTACACCTGTAAGTGTGTGCATAGGCCATCTGCTGGTCCTCCGCACAAGGGCAATGTCAGCCTCACTGTCCGTCCATTACCACCCGGTGGATTATGGAGCATCCCCGACTGTTTCCCGTAGTGCATAACATGACCGTGGGCCCAGTTCACTGAGAACACAGCTGGCAGGGAGAGAGACAGTACAGACAGGACCAGCACAAGGACAGTAACAGGGTTCAAGAGTGGAGGTGGGTAGGTGGCCACTGCTAATGGAACAGGGACAACACTCCGGTTTGGCTAGAATCTCTGAGGATGCAGGACTGTCGGCCCTTCAGAATTGGGTGGTCGGGTGCTCTACCTGTGCTCTGGATGCCCGGGTTTACGCAGGCCTCCTGGTTTGCAGTGACTTGTCCCCAAGAGTTGCTGGGCAGCTTTGCCTGCTGTATCTGGGATGCCCTGTCTTCCTTCCAGCAGCATGTTCAATCTGTGTCTGTAGCCATCTCGCTTCATCACTGCCCCGATTCAATCGACGGGGCTTCGTCAGAACACGTTTCCTAGTGATGATTCTCGTAGCCAGGTGCATGCAGATTTATTTCTAGAGGTAAATGAAAGAGGAAGAGGGGAAATCAATAGCTGAGCAGTTGTAGGCCTCTCTGTTGAGCCACCGTATGACTGTGGGGTTACCAATGGTCCCTTATTTGTTCATCTCTGTACAACAAGATTGGGAGTTGCCGAGTGCTGCAAAAAGCAGCAAGAAATACCCCTGGCCATTGGAGGTGAGTCCTGCTTAGTATTATTGATGATGATGATGATGATAAGGGGGTGAGGGGTGCTAAGAAAACAGCCCCTTATTTTTGAAATACAGTGTTGGCAGCCCTAAGTCTGAGGGTTGTAGTTGTGATATACCAGGTGTATACAGTTGTTAACCTGAAATGGATTGGGGTTTAGTTCTTTATTTCTCGTCACTGCTCTGGCCTTGGCATAAATGACCTAGAGGGCGTGAAGCATGAACTGAGGGTTGTTCAGTGGTCAGTCCACATCACTGTACAGAATGTGTAAAAGCAGGTCTGGGGCAGAGGCAGATTGAAGAACTGGTTATAGAGAGGGTTAGGGCCAGATCCTGCTCTGTGCTGGTGGCATGGTGCTGGGCTACCCTATGTAAGAGAATCCTTGGAAGCAGTAGACCCACCATAGCAGTAACTGGATTATGACACACCTATCCCTGTGGCTGATGCCAAGGCAGAGCTGGGAAAAGGGGGCATGGCGAGGGCTTCCATGTGCTCTAGCGATCCCCAGCTGTAATGGCCATTTGGGGCTGTTGGCAGCCAATTCAAATTAGAACAGACTTTAGGTCTTGAGGGGCCAGCCCAGCCTGGCTCCAGCACACAGGATCTGCAAGCCACCTTCATGTGTCTTCCTCCTTCGAATGTCTGTACATGGAGCTGAGGACAGTAGCTGAGCAGTATAACCACATGGGCTGCCTCGTGTCTGTATCTGACTTCAGGGAATTAAGAGCTGATTCACTGCTGAGGTACAAATTGGAACTGCTAATTCTGTCTGTGTGTTAACTAGCAGAGTTTGTGATATGTGCATGAAACGCAGTGCAATCTAGGGCAGAATAACTTTGATCAGTAGCTCTAGTTAATTTTACATTTGACTCTTTTCCACTCATTCAAGTTCAGGTTTAAGGTGCAGCATTCCTTTCTTGTAGACATTTGCTTTTATTTGCAAAGGACATGTGTGCACCACCAGAGACGTGTGTGTGTGTGTGTGTGNTGTGTGTGTGTGTGTGGCCAGAGAGTCCTGAACCTAGGAGAAATTAGTTCAAAATTAATCAGTGGGTACCAATAGGTTAAAACCTTCTGGGCTCTGAAAGAAGCTCTAATTTCCCCTTCCCCAGATCGGAGGATGAGGAGACAGATTAATATACTGCAGCTATCAGACCAAATCCTCAGAATGCCTTCTTAGAATCGGGTCAATAATCCATAGGTTTTCAAGTTTCCAAATTCCAAATATACTTTGTATATTTTCAGTACTTCAATGAGCCTATTCTGAAACATGTAATAAATATTTAAGGAAAACTCCATTGATTATTTACAATACCTTAGATTGCTAAAATAAACATTTACTGAATATAAATATCTATATTAAAGCAAAACTTTTCACAGTAATTTTTAAAAATGCAATTTAACTCCCTTAACATCAACTCGTTTAGGAGGAAACCTCTCCCGACACATTGTTTCAAACATTACAAGGCTAGAAGGGACCATTATGATCATTGTCTAGTCTGACCTCCTGCCTGGCACAGGCCCGTAGATCCTCACCCAGCAATTTCTGTGTCAAGCCCATAATTTCTGGTTGAGGTAGAGCAGAGCTTTTAGAAGGATTTCCCTTCTTGATTTGAAAACGTGAAGTGCTGGAAAATCCACCATGTCCTGTATCATTCATTCCAGTGCTTAATGACTCACCTTTAAAAAGGTGCATCTTTAGTCTAGTCTGAATTTGTCTAGCTTTAGCTTCCAGTCCTTGGATCTTGTTCCACCTTTGTTTGCTAGATTAAAGCACTATATACTGTCAGAAATCTCTTCCCCATGCAGGTACTTGTAGACCATGGTCAAGTCACTGCCACCAGCAAGAGGTAGGATCTGACTCTTGCAGGTAAGGTCCTGCTGGATACAGCCAGACCATGCTGATCATTTCACGCTTTCAGGTTTAAAGAAGTGAGTAAAATATGCTTCTGCTTTAGCAGCTTGCGGAAAATCGGATTGCTTACCAGAAAATACATTGTGGCAAATGGATGATGGTATTAAGGGGGTTTGATTGTACCTGCCTCCATGTTCCATTGTCTCCACAACACCCAGACTGGGTGCTATGGAAACGTGCCTGTACAAATAACGGGGTTGTGTCTGAATGAGAATTGCCATTTCACTGGTACTGCCCCAAAGGCAGAAAAGATGGTCTTGCAGATAAGGCCCTGCCCTGGGATTCAGGAATTCAGTTCCCAGCTCTGCCCCAGATATCCCCTTTGGCAGTTGATGCAATCTCTGAGTATCAACCCTTACCTGTGAAATGGGAACAATAAAGTTCCCCACCTCACGTGGGTGTGTGAGGATAAGTGCATTAAAGGTTGTGAGGTGTGCCAATACCTTGGTGATACAGCCAGATGAACACTGCCCAGGTAGGTATTGTAAGTCCTATATGATGTAGTTCAAAACACAGAAAATACAGCACAGTGTATTAATAACGGGAGATGCTCAGTGTTGTTTAATAAACTCTTCCTTTTAAGAAGTACTTTTGGTTACATTTGTAGTAGTTAAATTCATCAAAGTAGCTTTCTTACAATAAATACTCCTGGCCCTGGCAGATGGTGAGCTGGTAACATCAGTCAGGGATCCATAGGATTTTGCCTGTCAGGTGCCCACCACAAGACGTGCTGTGGTCTCTGCCAGGGATCACCATCATATTTTGGGTTTTCCTGTGGTAGCCTGTCACAATGCACTTTCCTCTTTGGCCAGGCATTTATCTTTAGCATTGACTCAATAGTGGAGATTAACTTGAAGCATCAGCTACTGCTGAGATTATTTCCTCTTCCCTCCCTTTTTATTTCTACTATTTCAAATATTGGTTCCTTCCAAATGTTTTTAATGTTACATATGTATTTTTAAAAGCTCAGTTTTCCTTAGCACTGAATACAACCCCCCTAAACCTAGAATTCCCAAAAACCTGAATGACTTTCCCACCAAATAATATAACTTTAATAGTAAAACTCTTTAACCAAATGTCATCATTAAAGTTACAGGACTACAAACATTATCACTTATAGTCTAACTTCTATAAACAAATTCAGCTGAAATAAAACAAGAATGAATCTCAGACACACAGCATTATCCACCTTTCCAGGTTCTCTTCTTGCATACTTTGTCCCTTTTAATTTACTGTATCCTTCATAGAATCATAGAATATCAGGGTCGGAAGGGACCTCAGGAGGTCATCTAGTCCAACCCCCTGCTCAAAGCAGGACCAATTCCCAACTAAATCATCCCAGCCAGGGCTTTGTCAAGCCTGACCTTAAAAACCTCTAAGGAAGGAGATTCCACCACCTCCCTAGGTAACCCATTCCAGTGCTTCACCACCCTCCTAGTGAAAAAGGTTTTCCTAATATCCAACCTAAACCTCCCCCACTGCAACTTGAGACCATTACTCCTTGTTCTGTCATCTGCTACCACTGAGAACAGTCTAGATCCATCCTCTTTGGAACCCCCTTTCAGGTAGTTGAAAGCAGCTATCAAATCCCCCCTCATTCTTCTCTTCTGCAGATTAAACAATCCCAGTTCCCTCAGCCTCTCCTCATAAGTCATGCAGGTCCAGGCTGTGGGTTGACAGGGAAAACCCCAAGACTTATTTAAGATCCTCTCTCTTTGTCTCATTGTTCCTGACACATCCCTCTTATGAAGAAATGACTGTAGTCTGGGTTGATTTCAATCCTCCTTCCCCCTCCATAACTGCCTCAGAGCTTCCCCCAAAGTTCTTCAGGAAAACGTGGTCAGCTGGAAGGTGTTCCTGTACATAAAACAAAGTCATCTTATGTTGGTTCCTAAAAACCTTAGCCCCAGATGGAGTATCTTTTAGGTTCAAATATGAGTCAGAACTTTTATGCTAGAAAAGCTTTTGTCTGTTATGGCTAAATATCTTTGCTCCGCTATTTGTTTGCTCTTCACTTTTATCCCCAAATGTCTCAATCCATCTCCTAGTTGAGTCAAGCCTGGTTGAGCCTGTATTTTTTCTTTTCTTTCTGATAATTTCTCTTCCAAGGACTAGTTTTATCAGATTTAATTCTTTGATTTCTGAAAGCTTCTGGAATAGAGGTTTCTAGAGTCATCTCTGTCAGCTGCTTTCCCTGGTTGAGTGATCGTGTGTTAGTCACTTTACAAACATGGCTTAATACTTTCTCTTTATGTACCAGCATGGATGAGGTGCATGTTTTTTCTGATACAGACTGAGGTCAATTGACCGTTCATGACACTTGTATGATTGGGGAAAGGATGAGAGAACAAGCATGTGACGGATGTTAGTCACGTTTCTCAGTGGCCTACTGGGAGGTGCTGAGACGCTCTGTGGTTATGAGCATGGTGTAAGTACCTCTATAGAACAGAATATGACCAGTCTGGCAACTAACAGGTGAAGGAGCAGGTACCTTTAATGATGCTGTCTGAAGAGAGAGTGGAACCATCTCAGCACGTTCCTGTTACATCCCTAGGGAAGGACAGGAGCATTTCATGACTGACTGATGGCACAAATGCCTCAGAGATCCAGCCATGCAAGAACGGAATTCTGTCCCTTGACTGTGGGCAAGATGAGGTCAGGTCTCAGCATTGAGCAGCACACTCTCTGTTCCATGCCCTGGCCTCAGATCTCCACCTCGCTTGGTGAAACAGGCCCAGCCTCCTTGGTTCTCTGGACCCTCACTCCACCATCCCCATCCACAGCCGACCTTTCTTGCTGCACAGCCCATGGCCACATCAGCACAGTGTCCTTTCCCCTTCTGGTAACTCTTCCGTCAAACCCAGCAGGAGCAGGTGCACTCACGTACTGAGGTTTACGTGTCTCTTGAAATAAGAACAACCAGTCTAGTTCAGACAAGTGTTTAGATTTTCAGAGCCGTTTGTTTTTTCTCTTTCCCTTCCACTGTAAACACATACAGAGTGGATTCAGTTTGTGTGCACGTTGTGTGTGTCTTTCTGACGCTCTTTCCAAACTAAAACTTTCAATACATTTTCATTTAAAAACCAACCAAACAAAAAACAAGTATAAAGATGATGGGCCAAATTCTGCTCTCAAATCTCCACACTGGAGTCAGCAGAGTCGCTCCACGTTGTGAATTTAATCGCCAGTCTAAGGCCCTGGCTCTGCTCTTGGCGCTCCATGCTGGTACGGACACCAGTGGGTGTGTTACTGGACCCGATGGCAGGATGCAGTAGCACAATGACGAGCTACATCCTGCTTGCCCTGCGTAGATTCATTCAAGTTAATAGAGATTCTAGGGATAAGGTAAGCAAGAGTGGGTCATAAATACATAACTTACAGACCAGGGGTGTCCGAGGAGAACTGGAAGAAAGCAGGTGAATTATATCAAGAGGTTATATGCAGGAAGAGCCTTCCCTGAGGCTGCAGATGCAGGGTACTGTCCACTCCCATTGAAATCAGCTCCCTGCTCATCTGGAACCTCCGGTTCGAAGTCTCTGTTCCTATTCTTCACCTTCCCATGTTTCCATCACTGTGAGCACCAGCCCCTGCTACTCCGTTGCTGATGTACGTAAATTTAGTGAAATAAATATGCTTCTTTTTAAAGATACTTGTTTCCCGGTTAGCAATCGCCGTTCCTCAGAGCAGCCTGCACTGTACTTGGCTTGGTTCTGGGCTGAAGCACAGCGTTTGATTACCGTTTTCATAGACATTGGTTGCATAGCCATAAATGTTATTCATGGTCATAAAATTATCCAGCACTATAAAAAATAAAATAAAACAGCCACAGCATTTTTCTCAGTGACCTCCTGAGGTTGTAAATTCCACAGGGTGACACTGCACTGCATAGCGATACGTTCTCCTTCAGGCAATGCTGTCCACAATCCCAGAACCATTCACAGCTGCTCCGTAGAAAGCTCACATGGCTTGCCTCATGCAGTCTGGTTGCTCAGATTGCACCATCAGTGGGGGAGGGCACACATTCCCTCTCTCCACTTTGTTTTCTTACCTTATTGGACTTTTTAGTAACACTAGTCTTAAATAGAAATAAACTGGTAGTTCCTTCTAGTCGTTTCCGTTGTTGGTGCTCTCTAGCCACAGTTCTGTAGTCCTGCCTCCATCCTTGCTCAGGAGTTCGGCCCAGATAAAGTGCGGCAAGTCTGAGCTCATGGTGAATGGCCTAGCTGACTCTGTGGCGAGTGGGGCTCCCGCATTATCGATGGTGAGTGAGTAGGAATCGTCGTGTTGGTCTCATATTTAGACTGTTCTAAAAGTGCAGCTTCAAATTCCAGAAAAATGGAGGTCTGGGTTTACTTTCACAGAAATACTTGAGTGTGAACTTCCTGGAGCAGCTGCCAAACTGGCACTTTCCTGTGTTCTGTCCAGTGCGGAGCCTGCTGGAGCTCTGTAAATAATAATACCAGTGTTCTGTCTCCACTGGCCTTTGTCTGGGGCAAAGATGTCCCTCCATTGCTGTGGTCTGTGCACCAAACACATTCCTCAAGGCAGCTTTCAGAGGGAGGCGTGTCTCAGATACCTACTTTGGGGTCAGAAGTTTCAATTCCGTCCATTTGGGGATTAAAGCTTCACCATCCTTTCTGGGACTGAGAAAGCCAGGGCCACCCAGAGGATTCAGGGGGCCTGGGGTCTTCGGTGGCAGGAGGACCCACTGCCAAAGACCCGGCACTTCGGCGGCGGGTCCCGGGGCGGAAGGACCCCCTGCCGCTGAATTGCCACTGAAGACCAGGAGCGGAAGAAGCTCTGGGGGCCTGGGCCCCGCAAGAGTTTTCCGGGGCCCCCGGAGCGAGTGAAGGACACCGCTCCAGGGGCCCCAAAAAACTCTCGTGGGGGCCCCTGCGGGGCCTGGGGCCTGGGGCAAATTGCCCCACTTGCCTCCCCCTCTGGGCGGCCCTGGAGAAAGCACAGCACAGTTTTCCTTTAGGCTGGACCTTCGGTGCCAAAAAATGTAGCTTTGATTCTACGAATGGTGATTTCTGTATGATGGGATCTGAACTCCTGTGATCTTTGGGCACTTGAGATGAGCTTGTCTAGTGGGGTGTGGGGAGGAAGGAACACACTTGGCTGAGTGGGTTATGATGTTTCCCTGTAGCGGTAGACCTGAGTGAGGAGAAGAGCCTTCTGCAATTTGGGGGATGGAGGTGCCAGGTTTGATCCTCCTGACTGCTGCAGTGTTTGTCTGATTGCAGCCAGCATTGGCCGTTCCTGCCATTTGCACGCTTCTCTGGGTGTCTGGGCCATTCTCCCAGAGTGGGGTTTGGAAAGGAGTTGCAGATGGCTATTATTTCTCTGGGCTCAGAAGCATGGTGGACGTTGCACAGAAACAAAGAAAGGAATGGTCCTTGCTTCAAAGAGATTGCAACAGGTATTCACGGGTTACCCAAGAAGTGAGGGTAATAAACAAAAGGCAAGCAAGGGAAGAGGTAGGACAAAGGGTTCCAGTAATGAGATCACACGGTCAGTGATCGAAGGCATGTGCACATCTCGGTGGCTTTGTTAAATTATTACATGCTCATCAGCATATGCCACGGGCTTCTAGACAGAAGGGGCATTGTATTAATTTTGATTGAATAAATGAGCACAGGGAGTCAAAGGTTTTAACAGGACTCTGATGCTGTACATCATTAAACAGCTAAACAAGGGTCGGGATTTGGAGTATAGAGAACTCAGGCTGCTTAGTCCCATGGCAAATACACGAGAAAATTCATGCCAAAGTTTGGAAATGTATTGGTCAGGATACACGAGAGAAAAAGAATCAGAACAAGACACAAAGCATTTTGGAATTGAAATTGAGTGGTTATATGGAACAAACTTAATCAAAATCTATTGAAGCCCGTTTTCAGAGGAAGGATCTGAGTTAGTCTCTTATTTTGTCAAGCAACCTTCTTGGTGGGGAGGAACGGGATAGTTCTGTTCAGTTCTGAGAAGCCAATGGTGGTTATTTCCCGGCTTTTGACAGGCAGACACAAAAGGGAAAGAGAGAGAGGATAGTAAAGATGGGGCAATACAGCATTTGTTGATGTTCTAGTGGTACCAGGTGTCAGTCACACACCAGTGCATTGGGCTGCATGTTGGCCATGGCAGCTGTTGCTCTGAGCTCTGGCTCAGTCCCTCTTCTTTACTGGTCTTTCTCAAGTTGGACCGAGCGGAGTGGACCATCTCCTCTGGCTGTGCTCCTGCCATGCATTACAGTGGCCTTAGGGTCAGGTGAAAAGCTGAGAGAGGGAGACAGGACAGGAGGAGGTAGTGGGGGATGGAAAGGAACCTGAGAGGGAACTGGAGACAGAGCAGGGTCTCACATGCCTCTGGCTGGAATCTCTCCTGGCACAAGAGTGGTGGCTGGGCATCCCCACTGGTATGTTGCAGTCGCGGAGTCACGATGATGTAATGGTGCTCAAAGCTCAGGAACAAAGGGACAGAGTCCCTGGGGTGAAACAGAAGCCAGCCAGCCTTTCCCCCTCCCCCCGGGAATCCCTCAGCCATCCATTACCCGTCCAATGTCTGACAAGAAGTGATGGACAGAATAGCCCATCCTCTTATCACCACCTCCACCATGAGGCTTCATTTCTGGCACATCAATCGTGGTCCATTAATTTTAATTTCCCACTCTTTTTGTTTTCCAGGTATGATCTCAACATAGTCCTTGAGTTATAGCAATAGGCCTTTTGGTTTGGGCTAATCAGTCTTTTTGGTTTTAACTTTTACTGATTTTTATAAACAATTTCATGTAATAGGCTGAATTGGACTTTTGTTACTTTTCCCATAAACATTTATGGTGGTGGGTGACTGGATCACTTTATAATCTTTTATCCATTTTAAACTTATGAATTTATGACATGGGAAATGTAGCACTTTTAAAAATTAAAGTGTTACTTTCCCTCTTTAACAATTGTTACTTCTCCCCTGCCCCCCCCCCCACACTTTTCAAGGGGGAAAAACTGAAAGAAGGTGGGGATTTTCCTAGAGTTTTAAAATGAAAATGTGGGTTTTTTTCCCCACACAGAGCTTATACTGAGAAAAATGTGTCTATAATTATTCATTGCTGTAATGGGGCTATAGGTACTTTCTGTGACATGGTTCCTGAATTCTGCTACATTCTGGTACAGCAAATTTTCTTTTTGCGGATACAGACTAACACGGCTGCTACTCTGAAACCAGCAAATTTTCTGTATCTTATAGTCCTTTCAATTGAAAATGGTGTTTTTTGTGAATTAAATATGATAATGAACAATACAGTCAGTACAGTATCTTCAGTGTTACTGATATGAAATTCACTTTATTTTACCGTCTCCCACACTTTGGGTTTTTAGTGTGCCACACTTTTTCTTTTTTTAATTGACAATGCCTGACTGCATCATACAGGCTGAGGGTTTTGATGTACAGGGAGGCATTGGAGGCAGTTTGGGATAAGAACATTAGCCAGATGTTTTTGCTAAAATGGTTCGCAATGGAATAGTTAACATTTAATGTGCCATCTTTAGTTATGAGTGAAAAATCCATTGTTGTGAATGGGGCAATGTACTCTTCTCCGAGCTATTGTTTCAGGCTCCCTGCAGAGGCAGGAAAACACTATCCCAGTCGCTCTTTGCTCATGTTTCAAGGTTATTTTCCCTCCCATGAGGATGGAAATGTCATTTATCTTTAAATAAAAGCTCAGATTCTGGAGAAAAGTTATATTGGAAGGAGTGAATACTGCAGGAGCGGTTCACCTGCAGAATTCCAGAGTGCACAGATCTTGTTTACCATGGAACCACGGTTGCAACCTTAGCTGTAGAACTGCTACTAAGTAGATTCATTTTCAAAATAGCTTGGCCCATTTTCTTCATACTTTGTGTGTGGGGGGAAGCAATTGGGTTGTCATTCTTCAGTGGATTACTTCATACAAACAAGATGGAAATTAGATAAACCAAACAGATCTCCGAAGCCAGGACCGGTCATTTCGCTCCAAAACCACAGGCCTGTACTGCCTGAGCAAAGGAAGAATCGCTGATGCAGTGGTGATGTACTGAAGCTACAGCCAGCCACAAGAGGGCAAATGTTCAGACCCACTGTAACCATCACAGATGCAACAATCCCAGATTCCAGAGCCAGAAGAAACTGTTGTGGTCATCTAGTCTGACCTCCTGTGTGCCATAGGCCAGAGAACAACCCCAAATAATTCAGAGAGCAGAGCTTTTAGAAAAACATCGAATCTTGATTTTAAAATTGCCACTGCTGGAGACCACCATGAATATTGTTCCAATAGTTAATGACCCTCACTGTTAATAATTTACACCTTATTTCCACTCTGAATTTGTCTAGCTTCAACGTTCACCCATTGGATCGTGTTACACCTTTCTCTGCTAGATTGAAGAGCTCATTATCAAATATTTGTTCCCCATGTAGATATTTATAGACTCTAATCAAATCCCTCCTTAACCTTCTCTTCGTTAAGCTAAACAGATTGAGTTCCTTGAGTCTGTCACGATCAGGCAGGTTTTCTAATCCTTTAATCATTCTCATGGCTCTTCTCTGACCCCTCTCCAATTTATCAGCATCCTTCTTGAATTTTGGGCACCAAAACTGGACACAATATTCCAACAGTGGTCGCACCAGTGGCAAATACAGAGGTACAATAATCTCTCTACTCCTACTCGAGTTTCCCCTGTTTATGCATCCTAGGATGGCATTAGCCCTTTTGGCCACAGCATCACACTGGGAGCTCACGTTCAGCTGATTATCCACTGCGACCCCCAAATCTTTTTCAGAGTCACTGCTTCCCAGGGTAGTGTCCCATCTATGAGCTGGCCTACGCTCTTTGTTCCTAAATGTAAACGTTTATGTTTAGCCATATTGTTTGCTTGTGCCCACTTTATGAAGTGATACAGCTCACTCTGCATTATTGATCTGTCCTCTTCATTACTTATCAATCCCCCAATTTTTGTATCTGCAAACTTTATCAGTGATGATTTTATGTTTTTTCCAGATTGATAAAAAAATTAAATAGCATAAGGCCAAGAACTGATCCCTGGGAGGCCCCACTGGAAACACACCAGCTGAATGACGATTCCCCGTTTACAGCTACATTTTGAGACCTATCTGTTATCCAGTTTTTAATCCATTTAATGTGTGCCAGGTTAATTTTATATTGTTCTAGGTTTTTAATCAAAACGTTTTGTGTTACCAATCAAATGCCTTACAGAAGTCTATTATGGCAACTCTATTACATTTATCAACCAAAGTTGTAATCTCCTCCAAAAAGATAGCACGTTTGACAGGATGTATTTTCCATAAACCCATGTTGATTTGCATTAATTACATCACCCTCCTTTAATTTTTTATTAATCAAATGCCGTACCAGCTGCTCCATTATCTTGCCTGGGATTGATGTCAGGCTGACAGGACTATTTATCCATTTACCATTTACCCATTTATCCTTTTTAAAAATTGGCACAACTTTCTTTCTTCCAGTCTTCTGGAACTTCCCTAGTGGTCCAAGACTTATTGAAAATCAACATTAATGGTGCAGCAAACTCCTCAGCCAGCTCTTTTAAAGCTCTTGTATGCAAGTTATCTGGACCTGCTGATTTGAAAATATCTACTTTTAGTAGCTTCTGTTTACCATTCTCCAGAGATACTAGTGGAATGGCAAGAGTGTTAGTCTCATCATATGGTGATATCTCATCTGTTTCGCACCCCCCCTACCCCAAATATATAACAGATAGGGGCATGTGTCTTGCACACCAATGCTGACTCCTGGACTGAGATCAGGTCAGGGGTGCGTCTGACTGTGTGCATGAGTCCAGAGACCACCTGGGAAAAGCCCTTTCTGCCCATCATAATGGCCATGAAGTCTGGGCTAGTGTGAAAGAGTGCTCTTGTAAGCACTGGTTTAGGGGACCCCTATGTGTCTAGGGCAGTGATTCTCAAATTATTTTTTTGAGGGTTTGTTACTACACCCTCAATAAGGCTTTTTTAAAATACAGCCAGCTCTCCTGGACTCCTTTCCCCCTCATATTAGCCTCCCAGGGGATCCTGGCCATCAAAGTCTGCTTTTCTGAAGTCCAAGGTCCATATTTTTCTATTCTCCTTTCTTCCTTTTGTGAGGATCCTGAACTCAACCGTCTCATGGTCACTGCTGCCCAGGTTGTCACCCACTTCTACTTCCCCTACCAATTCTTCCCTGTTTGTGAGCAGCAGGTCAAGAGGAACATGGCCCCTGGTTGGTTCCTCCAGCACTTGCACCACGAAGTTGTCCCCAACCCTCTACAAAAACTTCCTGGATTGTCTGTGCACTGCTGTATTGCTCTCCCAGCAGATGTCAGGGTGATTGAAATCCCCTATTAGAACCAGGGCCTGTGTTCTGGAAACTTCAGTTAATTGTCCGAAGAAAGCCTTGTCTACCTCATCCTCCTGGTCCGGTGGTCTATAGCACACGCCCATCACGACATCATCCTTGTTGTTCTCATGTCTAAACTTAATCCAAAGACCCTCAACAGGTTTTTTTTCAATTTCATACTGGAGCTCTGAGCAATTGTACTGCTCCTCCACCTTTCTTCCCTTGCCTGTCCTTCCTGAACAGCTTATACCCAACCATGACAGTGCTCCAGTCATGTGAGCTACCCCACCAAGTCTCTGTTATTCTAATCACATCATAGTTCCTTGACTGTGCCAGGACCTCCAATTCTTCCTGCTTGTTTCCCAGGCTTCTTGTGTTCGTGTACATACTCCTAAGATAACTAGCTGATTGCCCTGCTTTCTCAGTATGAATCAGGAGGCCTCCCCTGTTACACCCTCCTCCTTGTGTTTCCTCCTGGTATCCCACTTACTTCAGGGCTTAGGTCACCATCCCCTGGCGAACCTAGTTTAAAGTCCTCTTCACTTGGTTAGCAAGCCTGCCTGCGAAGATACTCTTCCCTCTCTTCATTAGGTGGATCCCATCTTTTCCTAGCAATCCTTCTTCCCGGAACAACTTCCCATGGTCGAGGAATCCAAAGCCCTCTCTCCGACACCACCTATGTAACCACGCATTCACCTCCACAATTCGACGGTCTCTACCTGGGCCTTTTCCTTCAACAGGGAGGATGGATGAGAACACGACTTGCACCTCAAACTCCTTTATCCTTCTTCCCAGAGCCACATAGTGCAGCGACACGCTCAAGGTCATTCTTGGCAGTATCACTGGTGCCCACGTGGAGAAGTAGGAAGGGGTAGCAGTGCGAGGGCTTGATCAGTCTCGGCAGATTCTCCGTCACATTTATAACTATTGTAAAGTGCTTTGGATAAAAGCGCTACATAAAAAAAACTTAATAATAATTAATGTTTTTTGTTCTACAAATAAAAGCACACAACTAATATTTTAATATCAGTAGTGTTACCTTTCTAATGCAATGGATGTGCCCTCTCTCCCCCACCGCGGCAGCCCCTGAGCTGGGGCTGGGAAGGAGTGGGGTCTCTCCCTCTCTCCCCTACCACAGAAGCCACAGAGCTGAGGCTGGGAAGGAGGGGGGTTCTCTCCCTGGCAGCCACAGCCCTGGAGTTGGGGAAAGTCGTCTCTTTCTCTGGTCGCCACAGCCCTGCACATCCCAAATTCCCCCCACATCTTCTTCTCACCCCACTGCCCTCTCCCACCTACACCCTCTTCCCACCAAGGCCACCACTTCACCTTACATGTGCGTCTTCTCCAAGGTCCAGACACCTAATTAGTGGAGCTATGCCTGTTCCACTAATTAGGTGGGTGGCCCTTCATTCTCTTGTGTTCAGCCTCCCAGGCTCGCACCTTAGAGGGAACTATCCACGGGCCACCTGAATGGGGCTCGCATGGTCCACGGACCACAGTTTGAGAACCTCTGTTCTAGGGGGAAAGTCCTACTCCTTGGCATCCCTCCAATTCAGAATTGCCAATTATCAGGATCTGATGGCAAAATATTACCATGTCAAGTATACCAAACTCACCTCCTGCGTCGCCTGCCTACCCGCTGAACACGGAGTAGTTTCAAGCAATTGTGGCCAAGGGGGACAACCGAGCAAGCCTTCCTTGATGCTGCAGACACGGCCACCCATTCGATCGCCACAGCAGTGGTAATGAGAAGAGCCTCCTGGCTCCAGCTCTCCAGTTTCCCTAAGAAGGTTAGCACCAGGGTTGAGGACCTTCCTTTTGATGGGTCTAACTTGTTCACAGACACTGGGTCTCTGTGAAAACTGAAGGATTCTAGAGTGACTTTGTGTTCTCTTGACATTTACACCCCTTCATACAAGAGAAAATTAAAGCACGTCCCAGACAGCCCAGAGATCTCATCCTATCCGATTTCTTCCCTTCCATAGAGCATATGAGCTGCACCAAAAAAGGCAGAGGTTCCAGAAAAGGATACCGTCCGCTTCCCCGCCTTCCGCCTTGCATCGCGCCATCTCCAAGCAGCAATTTTGACATGTTGGTTAAAGGTCTGAACTACCATCCTCATCCTCTCCCACTGAACTGATTTACCAGCCTTCCTCCCTTCGGTGACCGCCTTCGTCACTTCAGGCAAGTCTGGGAGTTGATCATTATGGACAAGTGGGTCTTGGAGATCGTCTCCATATGTTACGAAATCCACTTTACTTCACTTCTACCAGTGAACCCCCCTTCCCTATCCTCCTTCAAGGACCCCTCTCACAAGAGCATACTTAGTCAAGAAGTAGACATTCTCTTATGCCTGGGAGCTATAGAATCAGTCCCCATGAAGCACAGAGGGAAGGGGTTTTATTCAAAGTACTTCCCGGTATCAAAAAAGAGCGGAGGCTGAAGACCCATCCTAGGCCTAAGACTACTCAACCCCTATCTGAAGGCGCAGAAGTTCAAAATGGTGATGCTTGCAGTGATAATATCCTCACTAGAGCAAGCGGATTGGTTTTCAGCCCTCGACCTTCAAGACACGTATTTCCACATCACTATCAATCCATCCCACAAACTATTCCTCTGTTTCATTGTTGGTCAGGATCACTTCCAATATCGAGTGCTCTCCTTTGGCCTATCATCTGCCCCGAGGGTCTTTTTGAAGGTCATTTCAGTGGTGACAGCCCAACTCTGCAAAAATGCTATTTTTAGTATTCCCTTACCTGGATGATTGGTTGCTAAAAGGCCATTCCCTGGAGCTGGCATCTCAGGCAACTTCTGAGTCTCTAGGCCTATTCCTCTAATTGACATATAACTGAATATACAAAAATTCACTTTGACACCGGTACAGAACCTAGAGTTCATAGGGGCACATCTTGATTCAATGAAAGCAAGAGCCTACCTGCATTCAATTACTGGGTCACATGGTGGCCACCACCATTGTGACAGAACATGCCAGACTTTGAATGCACTGCCTCCAAGGGTGGCACAGAACCATTTATTCACCCACCAGACACAGTCTAGATATGCTTCTTTTCTACCTACCTTCATGAAACAATCCCGTGATTGGTGGAAGAACCATCACAATGCATGCACCGTTCACATATCCTTCCCTGATGGTCATTATCATGACGGATGCCTCTCTGCTGGAGAGCACATCTAGACACTCCTACAATCCAAGGCTTGTGGATGTTACAGGAGACGATGCTACATATCAATCTTCTGGAGCTTAGAGTGGTCAGATATGCCTGTCTCTGATTCCTAGCGCTAATCAAAGGCAAACACATAAAAATTGTGACTGACAATTAGGGCTGTCGATTAATCGCAGTTAACTCACATGATTAACTCAAAAAAATTAATCGCAATTAAAAAAATTAATTGTGATTAATCGCACTGTTAAACAAGAGACTACCAATTGAAATTTGTTAAATATTTTGGATGTTTTTCTACATTTTCATAATATCTTGTATTTTGTGTTGTAATTGAAATCAAAATATATTTTGATCACAAATATTTGCACTGTAAAAATGATAAACAGAAGAAATAGTATTTTTCAATTCACCTCATACAAGTACTGTAGTGCAATCTCTTTGTACTGAAAGTGCATCTTACAAATGTAGATTTTTTTGTTACATAACTACACTCTAAAACAAAACAATGTAAAACTTCAGAGCCTACAAGTCCACTCAGTCCTACTTCTTGTTCAGCCAATTGCCAAGACAAACAAGTTTGTTTACATTTACAGGAGATAATGCTGCCTGCTTCTTATTTACAAGGTCACCAGAAAGTGAAAACACTTTTATAGCCAGCATTGCAAGGTATTTATGTGCCAGATATGCTAAACATTCATATGTCCCTTCATGCTTCAGCCACCATTTCAGAGGACATGCTTCCATGCTGATGACGCTCGTTAAAAAAATAATGCATTAATTAAATTTGTGACAGAACTCCTTGGGAGAAAATTGTCCGTCCCTTGCTCTGTTTTACCCGCATTCTGCTATCTATTTCATATTACAGCAATCTCGGATGATGACCCAGCACATGCTGTTTTTCGTTTTAAGAACACTTTCACTGCAGATTTGACAAAACGCAAAGAAGGTACCAATGTGAGATTTGTAAAGATAGCTACAGCACTCGACCCAAGGTTTAAGAATCTGAAGTGCCATCCAAAATCTGAGAGGGACGAGGTGTGGAGCATGCTTTCAGAAATCTTATAAAAGCAACACTCCGGTGCGGAAACTACAGAACCCAAACCACCAAAAAAGAAAGTCAACCTTCTGCTGACTTTCTTTTTTGGTGGTTTGGGTTCTGTAGTTTCCACATTGGAGTCGGTCCGCACTGCTTTGGATGGTTTTCGAGAAGAACCTGTCATCAACATGGATGCATGGTCCTTGGAATGGTGGTTGAAACATGCGCATTTGGCAAGTAAATATCTTGTGACACCGGCTATAACAGTGTCATGAGAACGCCTGTTCTGACTTTCAGGTGACATTGTAAACAAGAAGCGGGCAGCATTATCTCCTGCAAATGTAAACAAACTTGTTTGTCTGAGTGATTGGCTGAACAAGAAGTAGGACTGAGTGGACTTGCAAGCGCTACAATTTTACATTGTTTTATTTTTCTATGCAGTTTTTTTTGTACATAATTCTACATTTGTAAGTTCAACTTTCATGATAAAGAAATTGCACTACACTATTTGTATTAGTTGAATTGAAAAATACTATTTATTTTGTCTTTTTACAGTGCAAACACTTGTAATCAAAAATAAATATAAAGCGAGCACTGTACACTTTGTATTCTGTATTGTAATTGAAATCAATATATTTGAAAATGTAGAAATAATCCAAAATTTTTTTAAATAAATGGTATTTGATTATTAACAGTGTGATTAATCGCGATTAATTTTTTTTATCGCTTGACAGCCCTACTGACAATATATCATGCATGCTTTTCATCAACCACCACGGAGGAGCAAGATCCTCCTCCTTTTGCACCGAAGCTGTCAGACTATGGAATAGGTGCATACGAAACTAGATTATTATCACAGCGGCCTATCTCCTGGGTATTCAGAACGTGACTGCGGAAGCTCTCAGCAGACACTTCTTCCAAGATCACAAGTGGGAAATAGATTCCAACTAGGGCTGTCAAGCAATTAAAAAAATGAATCGCTCTGGAGTAAGTTGACAAATTTAAAGAGAAGAAATTATTGAATTGTTTATACACCAATGCTAGGAGCCTAGTAACGAACAAAAGGAATTGGAATTGCTTATTTATGAGCATAAATTCAATCTAGTTGGTATTCTGAAACCTGATGGGTTGATTTGCATGAGTGGAATGTTGAAATCAATGGTTATAGCCCACTTAGGAAGGATTGAGTAGCCAAAAGGGGAAGTTGAGTAGCCCTATATGTCAAAAATGGTAATCCCTGTTTCCGAGTCACTGATAGCTCAGTGGAAAATACTCTTGAATGCTTATGGATAAATGTCCTCAGAGATAAAGCACAAGATGGGGTGTTGGTTGGTCTCTGCTACAGAGCACCAAACCACACTAGGGAACAGGATGACCGCCTCCTTATGCACCTGTCTATAATGTGTAGGCAAAAAAGCTGCATGATTATGGGGGACTTCAGTTTGCATGACATATTCTGGGAACTATCCTGCTGCCAATATTAAAACATCCTTGGAGTTTCTAAACATGATAGATGACAATTTCCTAACTCAAAACCCCCCCAACATAGGGGGAATTCTATATTAGAATTTGTCTTGACAAATAAAGAGGAACTGATAGGCAGAACCAAAAATTAATCATAGCTTAGCTAGAGGTTATCATGACTTTGTCACATTTATAATGTGCAAGCAAAATAAAGTCAAGACCAGTAAAATATATAGTTGTTGCATTCACAGGGTCAATTTCACAAAGCTAAAAACAATTATGAGCCAAATCAGCTGGTAGGAAGAATTTAACGAGAAAAATATGAATGATAATTGGGAATCATTTAAGAACACCATACTAGATGCCCAAAAAGCCACAATTGAGGAAGAGAGCTGTGCTGGTTAAAGATACAACCTGGGTTAGAAGGGAAGTGAAAGCAGCTATAAAATAACATATAAGAAAGGAGAAGTTGATAGGATGAATATAAATCAGATGTTAGGAATTGTAGAAAATTGATAAGGGAAGCCAAGGGACAGAAGAAAAAATTGTATAGCCAGCAGAGTTAAGGTCAATAAGAAGGTGTTTTAAAAATATATTAGGAACAAAAAGAATCCTGACAATGATACTGGTCCATTACTACATGGAAATGGTAGAATTATCAATAATGCTTAAAAGGCAGAAGTGTTCAGTAATTATTTCTATTTTGTATTTGGGAAAAAACAGATGATATAGTCTTATCAGAACACTCTTTCCACTCCACTGGTATCTCTGGAGAATATTAAATAGCAGCTACTAAAGTTAGACATTTTTAAATCAGTAGGTCCAGACAACTTGCATTCAAGAGTTTTAAAAGAGCTGGCTTAGGAGCTCACTAGACTATTTGTGTTGATTTTCAATAAGTCTAGAAGACTGGAAGAAAGCTAATGTTGTGCTAATTTTTAAAAAGGGTAAACAGGTTAATCTGGGTAATTATAGGCCTGTCAGCCTGACATTGACCTGTGGCAAGATAATGGAGCGGCTGGTACGGGACACGATTAATACAAATTAAAGGAAGGTAATGTAGTTAAGAACATAACATAAAAATATAAGAATAGCCGTACTGGGTCAGACCAAAGGTCCATCTAGCCCAGTACCCTGTCTTCCGACAGTGGCCAATGCCAGGTGCCCCAGAGGGAGTGAACCTAACAGGTAATGATCAAGTGATCTCTCTCCTGCCGTCCATCTACTCCCTCTGACAAACAGAGGCTAGGAACACCATTCCTTACCCATCCTGGCTAATAGCCAATAATGGACTTAACCTCCATGAATTTATCCAGTTCTCTTTTAAATGCTGTTATAGTCCTAGCTTTCACAACCTCCTCAGGCAAGGAGTTCCACAAGTTGACTGTGCGCTGTGTGAAGATGAACTTCCTTTTATTTATTTTAAACCCGCTGCCCATTAATTTCATTTGGAAATTAATTAATGCAAATCAGCATGAGTTTATGAAAAATACATCCTGTCAAACTAATGTGCTGTATTTTTGATGAGATTACAAGTTTGGTTGATAAAGGTAATAGTGTTGACAAAATATCCATAGACTTTTCTAAGGCGTTTGATTTGGTACCGCAAGATATTTTGATTAAAAAATTAGGATGATATAAAATTAATAGGTCACCCATTAAAACTGGGTAACTGATAGATCTCCTAATGTAATTGTAAAACAGGCAATAGTCATTGAGTGGGTGTGTTTCCAGGGAGGTCTCACAGGGATCGGTTCATGGCCCTACACAGTTTGTTGTTTTTATCAATAATCTGGAGAAAAAAACATAAAATCGTCACTGATCGAGTTTGTAGACAATACAAAAATTGGGAGAGTGGTAAATAATGAAGACAGGTGACTGATTCAGAGCAGTCTAGATTACTTGGTAAACTGGCTGCAAGCCAACAATTGGCATTTTAATATGGCTAAATGGAAGTGTATGCATCTAGGACAAAGTATGTCGGCCGTACATACAGGATGGGGGACTCTAGCTTGGGACTGTCTGAAAAAGATTTGGGGGTAATGGGGGATAATCAGCTGAATCTGAGCTCCCAGGGTGACGCTGTGGCCAAAAGGGCGAATGTGATCCTGGGATGCATAAACAGGGGAATCTCACGTAGGAATAGGGAGGTCATTTTACCTCTGTATTTGGCACCGGTGCGACTGCTACTGGAATACAGTGTCCAGTTCTGGTGCCCACAATTGAAGAAGGATGTTGATAAATTGGAGAGGGTTCACAGAAGAGCCATCAGAGTGATTAAAAGCCTAGAAACGTGCCTTATAGTGATAGACTCAAAGGGTACGTCTACACAGCAACTAGACACCTGTGGCTGGCCCATGGCAGCTCACTTGGGCTCATGGGGCTCGGGCTGTGGGACTTTTTCACTGCTGTGTAGACTTTCCAGTTCGGGCTGGAGCCTGGGCTCTAGGACCCTGCAAGGCAGGAGGGTCCCAGAGCTCGGGCTGCAGCCGAAACTTGGAAGTCTACATGGCAATGAAACAGCCTCACGACCTTGGTTCGGCTGGCATAGGCCAGCTGTGGATGTCTAGTTTCTATGTAGACATACCCGAGGAGCTCAATCTATTTAGCTTAACAAAGTGAAGGCTAAGGGGTGACTTGATTACAGACTATCAGTACCTACATGGGGAATAAATATTTAATAATGGGCTCTTCACTCTATCAGAGAAAGGTGTAACACGAGCCAATGGCCGGAAGTTGACGCTCGATAAATTCACGTTGGAAATAAGGTGTAATTTTTAACAGTGAGAGTAATGAACCCTTGGAACATGGATTTCCTGGCACCGGGAATTGTAAAATCAAGATTGGACGTGTTTCTAAGCTGGTACTCAAGGAATTATTTGGGGGAAGTTTTCTGGCTTGTGAGACACAGGAGTGCTTACTAGATGATCACAGTGGTCCCTTCTGGCCTTGGAATCTATGAATCATTCAGATGCAAATTGAAAACCCCTTTTGCATTGTTTCTGTAAAAATATTCAGTACAAATAGTACTCGAGTGCTTTGAAATTCAAGACAAACGCTCACACGAGATGAGAGCTCACGAAAAAAAAGCCCTTATTGTTAAACAGTTCTGTCTGATGGACTTGGCAGAACATCAGTAGCCAATACAAACACACTTGGGCTTGCTTCCTTCTCATCCTCTGGGTGTAGCTATGCAGGCCTCTTCTCTGCACACATTTAAAACGAATCCGAGACCTCCTTTTCAGTGCTGCAGGAGATGAAGGTAGAGTACAGGACAGCTTTATCTTGTGCAGTGTCTTTCATTCAAACTAACTCAGTAAAGCATTTTTGGAGTCACTTATTAGCAGAAGTGGAGAATGCAAAGGAGAAGAGAATTGTTTTCAGCTGAGTTGGGGCTGAGACGGGGAGTCCATGAAGCAGAGAGATACAGGAAGGCAGGAATTCTAGTCCTGCCTTGGGGAGTGAGTTTGAAGAGACAGAGGAGATGTGTGCTAAGCTAGCAGAGAGCAGGAGGAGATGAGGTCCATGAGTGACTGTGCTATATAGAGTGAAAACAAAACTTACAACTTGAAGTTGTAACACATAATTGATGATGCAAACCCTACAGTAATGGAGTCCCTCTGTTTTGTGAAACAGAATGTCCTATCGAAAATATCTGCACTCTAGCTAGTACACACTGTTTCAGGGCAATTCTTTCAGAAGGTTTTTGAATCTAATAAAATGGGAATGTGTGACCTGGCTTGCATGATCATTTGCCCAGTTTTATCCTTTCATTGTTTCCCACTATGGACTCATGAAGTTCTTGTTCTCCTGAAGTTCTGCAGGCCAAGAATAAACAATGGTTTCATGCAACGAAAGAAAAATGTCAGTGCTTTTATAACAAAATTTGCACAGATAGATAAAATATATGGAATTAATGTCCACAATAACAGATATTCCAAAATACCTGTGGAAATGTCCTCTTTCTCAGAGATCTATCAGCCGGACGCACATACACCGCACCAGCGGCAAACGCATAGTATAGCACTACATCAAGTAGAGATGGGGCTTTCAGCATGCTTTGGGTTTTGTGCCTTTTCCCATTTCTTTCT
Source organism: Trachemys scripta elegans (assembly GCF_013100865.1). Lineage (NCBI taxonomy): Eukaryota > Metazoa > Chordata > Testudines > Emydidae > Trachemys > Trachemys scripta. The sequence continues at coordinate 125,935,128 of NC_048304.1, read as the reverse complement.
TAATGTGACAGACATCTTATCTTGCCCAAGAGAGTGTAGAATTTGGCCCTGATACTCTGAGAAACTATTGTTCATAGATTAGGCTTTGTCAAGCTATACGTTCTGTAGGGCAGGAACCGTGTTCTCTTTTGTGTCTGTGCAGCTCCCAGCACAATGTGGGCACTACAGGAAACAAACAAATAAAATGTTTTTGTAACCAAAGTAGTGAGAAAATCCTGACCTTTTATTGCTTAATATTTGCAGTTTTACCTACCAAAACCATTTCATTTAAAAATGTGACTGTTCCTTCCGTTGCCTGCCAGTACTACAGTTTGACGAATTGGATCTCGGTGGTTACAATTGTTCCTGGATAAAATGCTCTTGGCCAGCGCTGGCTGTTTGTATAATATTTGTAAAGGGCTGCGTCCTGACCTGCTGGCACACATGCACTACTGCTGGACCACAGTGTTAGCCTGGGGTTTGCTTTTTTAGTCTGAGATGTGTGTGTTGGCTTGTGGAGCGCAGTGATTCGTGGTGAGGCGCAGGGCTGCAGGAGAGTTGCTGCAGTGCTCAGTGTGGGAACATTGGCTAGGGTTATGGGGTATGAGGAGTAATCAGAACAAATGCTGTGACTGCCTTCCAGAACGTAAACACCCTTATAGCTCTATGGGGCTATTTATGCTGAAGGAAATCAGGAACCACACTTTGTTATATTATTCGGAATCAGCTTGTGCAGATGGTAAGCAGAACCAGTGTGTTTGGAGTTCTCTGACAAGCTGGGTCGTACGTGAGTGCGATAACTTTTCCTTTGGAAAGTGCTTGATTTTATCAGCTTGTTTACCAAACTGTCACAACAAGGCATAAAACCACGGCAGACTCCCGCTGATAGGAGAAATGTGTTCCTGGTAGCGAACAGGGAACAGCTTTCTGCTCTTTGTTAAATGTGGGACTAAGAGTTTTTCTAAAACCCACCAAGCCAGCCGTCAAACAGAGAGTGCCAGAGGGCAGGCATGTAGCAAGAGGGAGGCATTCCATGTGACAAACCACTCTCCTGACCCAGTATTTCATGCCGGCTGCAGACAAGTCTGAAGTGATTTGTTAACCAAATGGAGACAGACCCAGCAATGGGATCGTCCTCTCCAAATCTCCGGTTGGGAGATGGTGAACCTGCTGAGTTGTTTACTACGGCAGAAATCAAGCTAGTTAAGTTGTAGTCAGTCTTCCAACTGGGAGCTAAGAGCCATTGCAAAATATCCCCTCCTCCCCCCGCCATTGGCTCTGCGTGTAGATTTCAAATTAAATTGGTTCTGGTTAACAAATGAGAACATGACAGCAAAATTGAATTTTCTGAGGAATGTTGTGAATCCTGTGTGAAAAAAATAAACATTTGTTTTTCTTCCTGCACGCTCCTCCTTGCCTGCTACTCCCTCTCCCCCCAAAATCTCTCTTCCCTCCCTCCCCTGTTCTTGTCCTCCTGCAAGCATGTGCACGTGTGACCAGATCCTGAAGTCCTTGTTCAGGGAGGCTGTGTGGTGTAGTGGCTAGTGCACTGAACTGGGCCTCAGGAAACCTGGGTTCTGTAATCAGCTCTGCCACTGGTTTACTGAATGACTTTGACTAAGTCACTTCTCTCTGTGGGTCTCAGTTTTCCCCATCTGTTAAAATGGGAATAATGATACTTCTCTGTAAAACACGTTGAAAGCTTTATGAAAGAGGGAGGTGTTACTATTAGTCATCGGTGAATGCTCCAGTTGAAGGCAGTGGGAGTCTCTGGAAATTGTGACTTCAGGATTTGACTAATAAGCTTTATTTTCTCTGTTCCCAAACTTGTTTTCTGCCTCTCACTCCCCTGCTCCTTCAGCTCCCAAGGCTCTCTGCTTGCTCTGTCTCTGTGTAGACAGTCCCATGCTCGCTTTCATGAGGCTGGCGTGCTAGCTGTGACGGGATGAGTGGGCAGAGGGGGGCTACCCCCCTTGAGTACATACCCGTCCGAGACACTAGGGATGTACTTGGGGGGCCAGCCCCTCCCTCTGCTCACACTGCTATGACTACCCTATTTTTAACGTGCTAACTGTCAACCAGCTAGTGTGGACGTGTCTTCTCAAGCTGGAAATTACACCTCGAGAGAGGGTATCTGCACCTTCTGAGTAGACAGGTGCTGTACGCAGAGAACAGATGACAGGTCCAGAAAGTGCAGAGTGCTGGCTTAAAGTGCCTGGAAGGTATTACCTCTGATAGCAGAACTAGGCTTAGAGGGTGCTATTCTGCTCTGTGCCATGGACCAGCTCAGGGCCTGTGCACCCTTCCGTCGCTCTAGAGTCTCGTCCTGGCCTTCTGCAGGGAGCTTTGTCAGAGTTCACATCTTTTATTTTTTAGTGGATGGAAAATCTGTGCCACAAGCTGGCACTGCTTAACGTTTGTTTTTCTTGAAAGCTCCTTCCAGTTCCTGAGAGCTTCCCTTCCCTGTGACCCAGGCCCTGCAGGCATTCGCTGGGGGCTTCACAAGCCACTTCTGAAGAACTGATTTCCGTAGCCACCATCACAGCGTTTACGTCAAACCCTTCTGGATCCTTGTTAGTCTTTGAAGCTGAGGCTTTTGTGAGGGACGGGCAGATTTGCTCCTGCACATGAATTAGAACTTCTTGCTTTGATGGGAAACCAAACTAAGTTAGGCCCTAGTCTACCATTCGCACTTGGGAAGCAAAGTGCAGTGACTGACGGTAACCTGGAACACTCTGCATTTACTCAGGACATGTGAAGAATCCTGGTGAAGTTTTAATCCTGAGTTTTTTGTCTACTAAAGACTGTCCTTCCTCCTTTGGGAACTGTGAGTGCCGTCTCCTCTCTGCCCAGGAGTCTGACTAGAACTATGCAAGGACGGGGGAAAGTGTCTGCATGAACCTCTGGGTGAAGCTTGTCTTTGTGCAGATGACAATGGCAGGGCTGGGTGGAAGCTGACAGTGCTGCTTATTTTCCAGTTACTTCGCCCTCCCGACCACCAACCTCAGGGGTGTCTGTTGCTCCTTGGCAGGCACACCTGCATTGCAGACTGTCTCTTTCACTAGCTTTGTACAGCACCTACCACGGGAGGGCCCGGACCCTTGTTTGAGGCCCTTAGGTGCAACTGTAATTTAAATATGAATGATGAAACACCTGGAATGCCCTCCCTGTGTGAGGCCACAGCCCTCTCCTCCTTCAAATCCCTCCTCGGGGCCTGTCCGTGGCGATGCTGAGCAGCGATGGCCGGGCCGCCGGGGTTGCTGATTTGAATGATCTGGAACCATCCAGCTGAGCCCATAACTGCCCGTGCGCCTGTGTCACCAGCGCTTGCCGTTTTGCACACGCGTTTTTCACATGGACATGTTAGGATTGCAAGCTCGTAGGGCCAGGGCCGTGCATTTCTAAGTGTGTGTGCAGCGACTACCCCAATGGGGCTCCTCCATCATGGCACCAGTCATCAGGAGCCTCCCTGCCTGGGAAGGGGGCAGGATCGGGCCCAGGAGAGCTCAACCAGGGAAGACGGACTATTTCCTGAAGCAGAATGTTGTGCACCAATGCCAGGGCGAATCTTCAGCAACCCTTCTGTAATGGATGGGTGTGAGACAGGAGCAGGGTAATGTGTTCAGGGGCCCTGCATCTGGAGTGAGGCTGTGGCTCGAATGGGCAGCTAATGAATGTTCCGCCCTCGCCAGTTCGGCCAGCAAAATAAATAAAACAGTTTTACTTCTGCTGGATGAAATCAAGTCCTGCTGGACTGTGGCCTAAACACGGTCAACAGCTCCTCTGGGCCTCAGGGCTGCCAACAGCTTGCACCTCCCAGTGCATCTGGCTTTGGGAAGGAGCCATCAGACTCTAAGGGATTTTGCAGAGCCCCATCTTTGTAGAAGTGGGAAACCATCATCAGAAGGATTTAAAGCACCTTCCGTGCCAAGAATGAAATACACAGTAACACTTTGTCTAGAACAGAAACACCTTGCCCCAGCCACTGCCCGGTCTCTCCCATTCTGGAACAAGGTCATTGAAATGATCATAGCAATCTGACTCCAGCAGCACTTGTTTTCCACTTGTAGTAGCTGCAAATCCCCCCTCAGTCAGGCTTCAAGCTGAGATATTGGCTCTAGTGACGTCAGTGACAAAACTCCTCCTGACGTCCCTGGGTCAGGACTTTGCCGGTGGCGCGCTGATGGCATTGGCAGACTCTTCTAAAGCCCTGGATGTAGAACACTCCGACTGCCGATGAGGTTCCGCGGCTTGCCGATAGTAACAAATCTGTATTGCATTTAACTGTGGCAACGCTTGTGTATATTTTGTGATGCCAATAAAATGTATTGAAATGAAATAATTAGCCAGGGCCTGAAGAGACAGCTTAAAAACATCTCGTAAACACACCGGCCATTTTCTCTTCTCAAATAAGGGCTGAATTTGTGCCATGATGGCAGGCTGACTTGTACAATGTGTGATTTGTCGGTTCAATTTACAGAGCGATTTAATGCAAGTGATACCGGAATGTTTTACATCCTTTTCTAAGTCACTGAAGATCTTTTACCTCTTCATGATCACACTCCTATAGGACCTTCTCATCATCCCGTTGTGTGGGATTCCAGTTGCTTAGCAGCACACAGATTAGGGTTCCTTACAGTCTAGAAGAAAGCCAAGGCTTAGAGAGACAGCATCACATTCGTGGAGGGCAGTATTATCTGTGTTTGGCTGAGATTATCTGAGTTTTATGTTGCTGCTGCTCTCCTCTTCCAAGGCACTTTCTCATCCCTCCGCTTCTGTCCAGCAACTGTTTCTCTGGCTTGCTCTCTTGTCCCATGTGCTCTTCATCCTGCCCTCATTACTCCAGACTAGAGCCAAGGGGGACCCAGACTTTTTACTTTTTTCAGATGTTTGTAATTTTTATCAAAAAGTTTCCATTTAGGCTGAAATTTCTCATGCTCAGTCTCAGCCTAAAGATGGTTTTTTTGAGGAGATGGCTTGAAATTTGAGTGAAAATCTGTCAAGTCATTTCTGAGTAATGACAGCAAAAACATGTTTTCCAGTTCTGAAAGCGTGACCCTTTTCTGCACTCCAGAAACGCAAAGTCAGCTTCAGTTTGCAGCCTCAGTCTTGACACATCCATAGCCCTGAGTGAGGAATGGAGCAAGATTATCACTGAATTGGAAGACAATTGCTTTGGAAAAGTTTCCTCCAAGGACAAACCCCAGTCTTTCTTTCCAGCTGCTAAACTCTCCCTGCCTGCTTAGGGCAAGCCTACAATCTCTTGGTGGTGGGAACCCTCTGGCTCCTCACAATCATAAGCCTTCAGCCCTCCCTTCTGCCTTGCCTTTCCCTTTCCCAACATACTTTGGGTTGTTCACATCCCATTCCCTGAGCTCACCTCTTCTTGCACTTCCCTCTTCTAATGCTGCCCACATGGTTCACATTTAATGAAGCTAGAAGCCAATGCGATATCCCACATGCTATGTGTGGATGGGATGCTCACGTGGAATTATTTAATTACAGGTTGCCATGCAATTTTTGGGCATTTATTTTAATAAGTAGGTTTTAATATTTTCCATAGATTTATTTTTAAATGGAGGCTTATCCCATATCCAGGCAGATAAAGGTTTAATTAATCAGTCAGATAGACTTGGGTTAAACCTGAAAATATTCTGCTTGTGCAGCTTGACCTTTATCCCTGGAGAACTGCCTGGGACTGCTGCCTCCTTGGACGGGGACCAGACTGCCTTTCGGAGGTTTAACGTTGGTTATTTACTTAGTCTAATAAGATTTAAAATCTGACAAGGATATTGAAAAAAATCTCAAATCCCTCTTCCAAAAAGCAGGCCGTTGTCACCATTAACTTAATCCAGCACCCCCCTGTTAGATTTTAATATCTTTCTTTAACTTCAGAATACAATTTATTTTGAGCAGCAGGCTTTGCTTAATAATATTAAAAAGAATGGTGTGTCAGGGCTGGCAGTGGGGTCAAGATACCTCTTGGCTTATTAAGAAATATTCAGAGGCTTTCTCAGGAAAAAAAGCTGTAGGAAAAAAGCATTTAATAAACCAAGGCTTGGCGCCTAAATTCAGAAACCACATTTCAATTGTCAATTGCCAGGAGCTGGGAATGGGCAACAGGGGATGGGTCACTTGATGATTGCTCTGTTCTGTTCATTCCCTCTGAAGTACCTGGCATTGGCCACTGTTGGAAGACAGGATATTGGGCTAGATGGATCTTTGGTCTGACACAGTGTGGCCGTTCTTATGTTCTTAAGAGATTAGTGGCTTGGTTCCTTGGAGGAGAGGAAGGTGACCAGGAACAGTCAGCATGGATTCACCAAGGGCAAGTCATGCCTGACCAACCTGATTGCCTTCTATGATGAGATAACTGGCTCTGTGGATATGGGGAAAGCGGTGAACATGATATACCTTGACTTTAGCAAAGCTTTTGATATGGTCTTGCACATTATTCTTGCCAGCAACTTAAAGAAGTATGGATTGGATGAATGGACTATAAGGTGGATAGAAAGCTGGCTAGATCTTCAGTCTCAACAGGTAGTGATCAACGGCTCGATGTCTAGTTGGCAGTCGGTATCAAGCGGAGTGCCTCAGGGGTCTGTCCTGGGGCCGGTTTTGTTCAACATCTTTATTAACGATCTGAATGATGGGATGAGTTGCACCCTCAGCAAGTTCGCAGATGACACTAAACTGGGGGGAGAGGTAGATATGCTGGAGGGTATGGATAGGGTCCAGAGTGACCTAGACAAATTGGAGGATTGGGCCAAAAGAAATCTGATGAGGTTCAACAAGGACAAGTGCAGAGTCCTGCACTTAGGATGGAAGAATCCCATGCACTGCTACAGACTAGGGACCAATTGGTTAAGCAGAAGTTCTGCAGAAAAGGACCTGGGGATTACAGTGGACGAGAAGCTGGATATGAATCAACAGTGTGCCCTTGTTGCCAAAAAGGCTAATGGCATATTGGGCTGCATTAGTAGGGGCATTGCCAGCAGATTGAGGGAAGTGATTATTCCCCTCTGTTCGGCACTGGTGAGGCCACATCTGGAGTATTGCGTCCAGTTTTGGTCCCCCACTACAAAAAGGATGTGGACAAATTGCAGAGAGAGTTCAGCAGAGGGCAACAAAAATGATTAGGGGGCTGGGGCACATGACTTATGAGGAGAGGCTGAGGGAACTGGGATTGTTTAGTCTCCAGAAGAGAAGAATGAGGGGGGATTTGATAGCAGCCTTGAACTACTTGAAGGGGGGTTCCAAAGAGGATGGATCTAGACTGTTCTCAGTGGTACCAGATGACAGAACAAGGAGCAATGGTCTCAAGTTGCAGTGAGGGAGGTCCAGGTTGGATATTAGGAAAAACTAGGAGGATGGTGAAGCACTGGAATGGGTTACCTAGGGAGGTGGTGGAATCTCCTTCCTTAGAGGTTTTTAAGGCCCGGCTTGACAAAGCCCTGGCTGGGATGATTTAGTTGGTGTTGGTCCTGCTTTGAGCAGGGGGTTGGACTAGATGACCTCCTGAGGTCTCTTCCAACCCTAATCTTCTATGATTCTTCCTTATTTACTTTCTCCACACCAGTCATTATTTTATAGACGTCTATTATATCGCCCTTAGTCATCTCGTTTCCAAGCTAAAAAAGGCCCAGTCTTATTAATCTCTCCTCATACGGAAGCTGTTCCATACCCCTGATCATTTTTGTTGCCCTTTTCTGTACTTGTTCCAATTCCAATATATCTTTTTTTGAGATGGGGTGACCAGATCTGCATGCAGTATTCAAGATGTGGGCATACCATGGATTTATATAGAGGCAATATTTTTTTCTGTCTTATTATCTTTCTCCTTCCTAATGATTGCCAACATTCTGTTAGCATTTTTGACTGCCGCTGCACATTGAGTGGATGTTTTCAGAGAACTATCCACAATGACTCCAAGATCTCTTTCCGGAGTGGTAACAGCTAATTTAGATCCCTTCATTTTATATGTATAGTTAGGATTATGTTTTCCAGTGTGCATTACTTTGCATTTATCAAAACTGAATTTCATCTGCCATTTTGTTGCCCAGTCACCCGGTTTTGAGAGAGCCCTTTATAACTCTTCACAATCTGCCTGGGACTTAACTATCTTGAGTAGTTTTGTATCTGCAAATTTTGAGACCTCACTGTTTACCCATTTTCCCAGATCATTTATGACTATTTTGAATAGGACTGGTCCCAGTACAGACACCATTATTTCTCTCTCTCCATTCTGAAAACTGACCATTTATTCCTATCCTTTGATGGGAGAACCTTCCTTCTTATCCCATGACAGAACACTTTGCTTAAGAGCCTTTGTTGAGGGATCTTGTCAAAGGCTTTCTGAAAATCTAAGTGCACTATATCCATTGGATCCCATTGTCCACATGGTTGTTGACCCCCCTCAGAGAATTCTAGTAGATTGATGAGGCATGATTTCTCTTTGCAAAAGCCATATTGACTCTTCCCCAACAAATCATGTGCATCTATGTTTCTGAAAATTCTGTTCTTTACTATAGTTTCAACCAATTTGCCCAGTACTGAAGTTAGGCTTACTGGCCTATAATTGCCAGGATTGCCCTTGTAGCCTTTTAAAAAAAAATTGGTGTCATGTTAGCTATCCTCCAGTCATCTGGTGCAGAGGCTGATCTAAATGATAGGTTCCATACCATTGTTAGCAGTTCTAGAATTTCACATTTATGTTCCTCAGAGCTCTTGGGTGAATACCATCTGATCCTGGTGACTTATTACTGTTGAATTTATCAGTTTGTTCCAAAACCTCCTCTGATGACACCTCTAATGATCTGCTCTGTGGGCTGTCCAGCCAGGGCCCGAACAGCTGGAAAGCCGTGTGTCCGCATTGCACCAATTATCATTTTAGTTAGATATCATGTGCAGTCATTTAAGCCTCAGCATGGCTTTGTTGGGGCTATAGTTTCCACTCCACCCTCGGTGGGCTATAGTTCTGTCCCTTCTTCAGGGAAGATATGGAAGTGTGAAGCAGGGCTCACCTGGGCTGAAAGGCTGGGGAAGATGATTCTTGCACTTTCCTCTCTAGGAGGCAAGGCGTGAGTTCAGTACGATTCCGTGGTAGAGTTTTATGGGTGGGTGCCTTTGGCCTAGAACGTCCTGGGTATGCTAACTTTGTTGATACAGTACACTTGAACTTGTGTACGACTTTTGACTTAATACCATGTGAGAGTTTGTTAAAAAATTTGCACTGTGCAAAATGAATATAACTCATAGTAAGTGGATTAAAAACTGGCTAAATGATAGCTCTCAAAAAGTACTTCTAAATGGTGACTCCTCATCCGATGGGGGTGTCCCTGGAGGGCGTGGGGGGTTCTTGGTCCAATACTTGGTCCAATAGAACAAAATAATTTCTGCTAAATGTTGCAGATGACACAAAAAATGACACAATGACAAATAAATGATAACAACAAATCACCGATACAGAGTGATGTGGTTCATGTGGTAAGGTGGACTCTTCTCAATAATGTATTTTAATACAGCTAAATGCAACATTGTACATCTAGGAAGCGAGAATACAGGTCACACTTACTGGGTGGGGACTATATTTTGGAAAGCAGGGACACTAAAAAGGATTTAGGATCATGATGGAAACGCTCCCAGTGCAATGCTATAGCTGTGGCCATGTCTACACTGCAGTCAGAGCTAATGTAGCGTATCCGCAGTAGCTTTAATCTAGTATCATGACTAAAAATAGCAGTGTGAAGACGCAGTGTCGCTGATGGCAGGATGGGCTGTACAAGCCAGTCTAGAATCCTGGGTGTGCACTTTCATTGCTAGCCCACGACACCAGAGTCTGTGCCACCACGTCTTCACTGTTATTTGTAGCTGCACTAGCTAGATTAAAGCTATTTTAGGTATGCTGACCCAAACTGCAGTCACAGGCAGGAGGGAGCGTGCTGTATAAGCAGGAGACTATGAAGTAGGAATAAGAGGTGGTATTACTTCTGTATACAAAAGCAGTGAGACCATTACTGGACACTGTGTCTGAGTCTGGTGTCCACACTTCAAAAAGTCTGTTGACAAATTGGAATGGGTTCAGAAAAGAGCTACGAGAAAGATTTGAGATCTGAAAAACCTTTTGTTCCAGTCGGGGCGGCTCTAGGTATTTTGCCGCCCCAAGCACGGCAGGCAGGCTGCCTTC